>NC_041219.1:24890694-25013852 GCF_002837175.3 Physeter macrocephalus
AAAAAGATTTTGCTGTGATTTATGTCAAAGAGTATTCTTCCTATGTTTTCCTCTAAGAGTTTTATAGTGTCTGGTCTTACATTTAGGTCTCTAATCCATTTTGAGTTATTTTTGTGTATGGTGTTAGGAAGTGTTCTAATTTCATTCTTTTACATGAAGCTGTCCAGTTTTCCCAGCACCACTTATTGAAGAGACTGTCTTTTCTCCATTGTGTATCTTTGCCTCCTTTGTCATAGTTAGTTGACCATAGATGCATGGGTTTATCTCTGTGCTTTCTATCTTGTTCCATTGATCTATGTTTCTGTTTTTGTGCCAGTACCATATTGTCTTGATTACTGTAGCTTTGTAGTATAGTCTGAAGTCAGGGAGTCTGATTCCTCCAGCTCCGTTTTTTCCCCTCAAGACTGCTTTGGCTATTCGGGGTCTTTTGTGTCTCACTGTTTTCATTTTTACATTGGAATTTTTTCTTATAATTTGGTGGATGTGTAGGTGTATTATTAATAGTAACACACGGTTTGATTGCCTTAAGAGGTGCACATATTATCTCCTAGTTTATTGTTTTGCTTTATTTATGGTGATGAATGTGTGGAAGTGCAATATTGAGAAAGAATATTTACTATGAATATTTTAGGTGACTTTTTTATCACTTGGACTCCAGCTATATATACCCTTCAGTGGTTTAGTCCAACTCTGGCCTACATTACTGAGCACAATAAAGCTTTGTAATATTAATGAATGACACCAATTCAAACTTCATTAATGGTGTAGTCTTATGCTGAGAAAAATAATGTTGGGCTCTTCTTGAAATGAATAATTGATGTGAAAAATAAACTCACAGTAATTTTCATGTATGTCAAGAGGAAAGCATTATTAGTATACATTTTTTGCATTCTGAGAGCATGAATACCAGAGTAATTTGTTCTATAAATTAGACTTCAAACTAATTCTTTCAAAATGCAATTAACAATTGACAGCTTAATATGGGACTATGAAAAAATTTTATATTATTTGTGGTATATTTCTTGTTTCATTGTCTTACCTGTAATTTTCACTGGTGTTAACAGGAGCTATTAGTTTATTGATGTGGAAAGAGACTTAAATGTCTTCACTCACTAAGTTCTCCAGATCTTGAAATTGTCATTAATTTACTGAATGTATTAATATTTTCCCTTCTCCAAAGCATTGAGTGAGATTATCACAAAGTATAACAATAAGGTTAATTTAAATAGAAATTATGCTAAAAATCAGAAGTAGTGCATAGATGTGAATATATTTTGTTATAGCTAACACACTCCCCTGTATGTTTGCTTTTGAGATTCCTGATAACCAGGGCAAACCAGAAAATACAATTAATGTAAGGCACTTAGCATATGCTTTGGAAAGACAAGGATTTTCCTGTGAGATAATTCTAAATAACTATGAGATGGACTTTTTCTAGCCAGATTGAACATTTAGCACTGGCCCATAAAACTATTTCCATTTTCATTTTATGCCTCAATAAAACTGTGGAATTATTTAAAAATCCCAAAGCCCATCTTTTATTTATCTAACAAACATTAGGATGCCATTGTTTTTTTTCCTGAGTTCCTATTAAGCTAGGTCAGTAATACTGAGAAGGAGACAAGTTTAGGTAATGTCAGAAATGCATTATGCTTATATAGTTGTTGAGAAGATAGCAGAAATAGAACAAAGCACAAAACAATAATGATTTAATGCTGTAAATAAGTTTTCAAATAAAATGTATTTGTCTTAATGAAAATATGTTACAGTATTATGCTCTTTATTTGAGGCATTTTTCAGCTTTTTAAACAATTTCAATGTTTGCATTTATAAAGAGATATTTGGAAGTTCTAATTGGTATTTATTAACAGACAGCCCAATAAGCATACAGGAAAGCATAAAAAGATTACAGAAGAATGAGTTTAATGCTGAGTTAAATTACATGGCAAGAGGTGAAATGAAAATAAAAAGGCAAACACATATGGATGAGGTGGGAAGATTAAGCATTAGTCAGAGTAAAGGTGTTTTTAAGCCAAAAACAGAACAGGAACAGAATATTTGTACATAGTAGCAACCTATTCACACTGTATTTTTAGGTGGCATTGTCTTTGATCATTATTTTCATAATACTCCTTAAAATAAGTAAAGAAAGCAATGAATAATAAAGGGTGATATTATCTTAGTTATTATGTGTCAAACACTTTTCTTGGTGATTTACAAGCAATTACCACGCTTAATCTTCAAAAATTCCTATGAACTGGGTACTATTATTATACTAATTTTATAGAAAAAGAAATTTAGGATCAGAGAGATTAAACCACTTGTTCAAGATTGCACAGATAGTAAGTGGTAGAGCATGAATTTGAACTAAGGGTACCTGATTCCAGAGCCTGGGCAGTTACTCACAATGCTATATAGGTTTTGCAAGCAACTTTTCCTGGCCAGAGACTGTATTCCATATTTCAATCATATTATCTTATTTAATGCTCACAACTCTGGCAATTGCACATTTCTCTCAATTTTATAGAAGAGAAAATTGAATATGGGTCCTTTCTTTCATGATATAAATCATGTTAGATAGGCTATAAACCCCACTTATATCATAGAATAACCATGGAATATATGTCCATTGTTCTATGCTCACATGGAGATAAAAAAATGAAGCAAGATGTAAGAGGGACTTTACTTACTATTTCTAATTTGGACTAAAAGACTAAATAGGGAAAGTTGACCCAAGCCAAATAAGTTCTTCTTCCTTTGAGCTCCCATAGCAATTCTCTCTATATTAAAAATAGAGCAATTAAACTGAATTGCAGTGGTTTATTTATGAGTCTGGTATCATGTAAAGAAAAATAATGGGAAGTACCATACTTTTTCCAGCTGTAAATTCCAGAATACGGTAAAATGCCTTGTATGTATCAGATTCTCTGTAGTGTTGCCTATATACATTCAGCTCAATAAATTAATGAATGACAACCTCTGGGGTAAATATATTGTTGAGAAGCAAAATAAGAGAAAGAAACTGACATTCTCCATGATGTCCCTATTGGATATGTAAGGTTTTTATACCATATTATCAAAAACTAGGACTGGATAAGCTGATGAGACTCTTAGTGGGTAAACTTAATGCAAGCTTTAGTGTTTACAAAGTGTTCCAGTAAGATCAAGTAACAACATGCATACATTTTAGGCAATAGAAATTAAAGCAAATTTTAGATAGGAGTTCCCAAGATGGCAGAGTAGAAAGACCCTGAGTTCACTTCATCTCAAGACCACACCAAAATTACAAATATTTACAGAACAACTGTTGATGAAAAAAACTGGAGCCTACCAGAAATGATCTTCTACAACTAAAGGTATAAAGAACGAACCACAATGAGATGGGTAGGAAGGGGGTCGCTGTATATTCAAGACCCAAATGCCCAGGTGGATGACCCACAAATGGGAGAATAATTACAATTGCAAAGGTTCTTCCCAAGAAATGAGGGGTCTGAGCTCCACATGGGACTCCCCACCCGGGGGTCCTGCACCAGGAAGATGAGACCCCAGAACATTTGGCTTTGAAGGCCAGTGGAGCTTACTTTTGGGAGTTGCAGAAGGCTGGAAGAAAAAGGGGCTCCACTTTTAAAGGGTACACACAAAATCTCACATGCTCTCGGACCATGGGAAGAAGCAGTAATTTGAAAGGAGCCTGGATCAGACCTACTGGCTGATCTTAGAGTCTCTCGGAGAGGCAGAAGGCAATTAGAGCTCAATCTGGGAACATAACACTGGCAGCAGCCATTTTGAGAAACTCAGTCTACTGCGTGAACACTGGTGCTGGAAAATGCCATTTTGGAGTCCTCCTTCTAGCTTATTAGCCTCAGGACCCAGCTCTGCCCCCACCCACCAGCCTGTAAGAACCAGTACTGGAGTGCCTCAGGTCAAACCACTAACTGGGCAGGGATACAGCTCCACCTACCAGCAGACAGGCTGCCTTAAGAATCCCTGAGCTCACAGCTGCCCCTGGACACAGCCTGGTCCACCAGAGGGCCCAGGACTTGGCCCTACACACCAGTGTATGGGTACTAAACTTGGAACTCCCAAGGCCCTGCAGCCAGAGACCCTGGGACCCAGCTCTGTCCATCAGCAAGCCTACTCTAGCCTTGAGACCAGCTTTCACCCACTGGCAGGCAGACAGCAGTCCCAGGACAACTGCAGCCATGGCAGGACCCAGTCCACCCACCAGTAGTCCAGCACCAGCCCTATGACTGGCTTGGCCAGCCCCACACACCAAAAGTCCAATGCCAGCTCTGGGACCCCTGGGCCCTGCAGCCAGACCCCAGGCCCACTGGTGGGCCAGCACTAGCCTCAGGACCTGGCTTGACCCACTGGTGAGTGGGCATCAGCCCCAGGATCTGCTGGATCCTGACTTCACACCAGTGAGCCAGAAGTAGCCCTGGGACACCACCCCCTGCCAGGGTTCCACAGCCAGTCACCTTATGACCTGCCCCACCAACCAGCAGCCAGCAGCCTCCACACAAGGCAGAGCCTCCCAACAAACTGGACCACGGATGAGTCATGCCTACCGGACTGCCCACAGTAATCAGCCTGCCACAACAGAAGAACCCACACAGACCACATTGGGGCACTACTGGAGCACTGGGGGCACCACTAGAGCATATAGTTCTGGTGACCAGAGGGGAGTATGCTGCTGGGATGCACAGTATGTCTCCTACAAAAGGGCTTTTCTCCAAGGTTGGGAAATGGAACCTACCTACCAGATACATAGAAATAGAAACAGCAAGTTAGGCAAAATGAAGAAACAGAGGAACATATTGCAAAGAAATAAGATAAAATTCCAGAAGAAGAACTAAGTGAAGTGGAGATAGGCAAGCTACCCAAGAAAGTGTTCAAGGTAATGATAATAAAGATGATCAAAGAACTTGGGGAAAAAAATAAATGAACAGAGTGAGAAGTTAGAAGTTTTCAACAAAGAGTTAAAAAATATAGAGACTAACCAAACAGAGATGAATACAATAATGGAAATAAAAAATACACCAGAAGAAATCAATAGTAGACTAAATGATACAGAGGAATGTATAAGGGAGCTGGAAGAGTAGTGGAAATCACTGAAGCTGAACATAAAAAAGGAAAAAGGAATAAAAAGAAATGAGGACAGTTTAAGAGACCTCTGGGACAACATCAACCATACTAATATTTGCCTTATAAAAGTCCCAGAAGGAAAAGAGAGAGAGAAAGGGACAGAGAACATATTTGAAGACATAATAATTGAAAACTTCCCTAACTTGGGAAAGGAAACAGACATCTAAGTCCAGGAGGTCCAGAGAGATCCAAACACGATCAACCCAAAGAGGACCACACAAGACACATTGTAATTAAAATGTCAAAAATTAAAGATACAGAGAGAATATTAAAAGCAGAAAAGGAAAAGCAACAAGTTACATGAAAGGAAACTCCCATAAGTCTATCAGCTGGCTTTTCAGCAGAAACTCTGCAGGCCAAAAGGAAGTGGCCTTTAAAGCCATATTTAAAGTGATGGAAGGGAATAACCTACAACCGAGAGTGCTCTACCTGGCAAGGCTCTCATTCAGATTTGATAGAGAAATCAAAAGCTTTACAGATAAGCAAAAGCTAAAAGAGTTCAGCACCATCAAACCAGGTTTACAAGAAAAGTTAAAAAGCCTTCTCTAAGGAAAAAAGAAAAGGCCACAACTGGAAACATGAAATTTATGAAAGGAAAAAGCTTATTAGTAAAGGCAAATATACAGTAAAGGTGATAAATCAACCACAGACAATGCTAGTAAATTAAAGGTGATAGAGATGGAAGATATACCGTGTTCATGGATTGGAAGAATTAATATTATAAAAATGACCATACTACCCAAAGCACTCTACAGATTCAATGCAATCCCTATCAAAATACCAATGGCATTTTCCACAGAACTAGAACAAATAATTTTAAAATTTGTATGGAAACATAAAAGACCCCAAATAGCCAAAACAGTTGTCAGAAAGAAGAGCAGAGCTGGAGGTATCACGAAAAGACAACCTACTGAATTAGAGAAAATATTTGTAAATGA
Organism: Physeter macrocephalus; assembly: GCF_002837175.3. Taxonomy (NCBI): domain Eukaryota; kingdom Metazoa; phylum Chordata; class Mammalia; order Artiodactyla; family Physeteridae; genus Physeter; species Physeter macrocephalus. The sequence continues at coordinate 24,896,778 of NC_041219.1, forward strand.
TATGACCAATAAGGGGTTTATATCCAAACTATATAAACAGTTTGTACAACTCAATATACATATATAAAAAAAGAGTAAAAAAATGGGCAGGACCTGAGCAGACATTTTTCCAAAGAAGACATAGAGATGGCCAACAAGCACATGAAAAGATTCTCAACATCATTAATCATCAGAGAAATGCAAATCAAAACCACAGTAAGGTATCAGTTCATACCTGTCAGAATTGCTATTATCAAAAAGATCACAAATAACAAATATTGGAAAGATATGGGTAAAAAGAACCCTTGCACACTGTTGGAAGGACTGTAAATTGGTGCAGCCACTGTAGAAAACTGTGGAGGTTCCTTAAGAAACTAAAAATAGAACTACAGTATGATCCAATAATTCCACTCCTGGGTATATATCCAAAGAAAATGAAAACACTAATTTGAAAAGATACATAAATCCCAATATTCCTAGCAACATTATTTGCAGTAGCCAAGATATGGAAGCAACCTACTTGTCCATCATCAGATGAATGGATAAATAAGATGTGGCATATATATATATATATATATATATAAATCAAAGAATGAAATTTTGCCATTTGCAACAACATGGATGGGCCTGGAGGGTCTTATGCTTAGTGAAAGAAGTCAGACAAAGACAAATACTGTACTGTATGGTATCACTTATATGTGGAATATAAAAAATAAAACAAACGGGTGAATATAACAAAAAAGAAGCAGGCTCACAGATATAGAGAACAAACTAGTGGTTACAAGTGGGAAGAGAGGAGGGAGTGGGTAAGATAGGGATAAGGAATTAACATGTACAAACTACTATGTATAAAATACATTAGCTACAAGGATATATTGTACAGCATAGGAAATATAACCAATATTTTACAACTATAAATGGAGTATAATCTATAAAAATTTTGAATCATTATGTTGTGCACCTGAAACTAATATAAGTCAACTATACCTCAATAAAAATAAATAAAGTGTTGTCTCAGAATGAAGGATCTATAAATAAGGGAATTTCAGTAGAAAGCAGAGAAAGTGTGCAATTCTCATGATTAAAACAAAGAAATCTGGTTAGCAGACATTTGGTCCAGTTCAATACTTCCATGTTCTTTTAGCATGAACCAAATATATTATGGACATTTTGGGTAGGACCAACTGTCCTGCAAGGAGAAACAGTCTGCTAACCAGATGGAAGAGGCATTCAGGAAAAATAATGTCCAAGTGAATGCATACCAAATGAGATTATATTGTTTAGTACAATTACTGTGTGGAAATGGATTTGAAATGATCTCATATATAGGATATAAAGGAAGAATTAGATAGAGAGTTATGGCTAATGTGGTTTATAATATAATTTCTGAATGATTATTTTGTTCATTCATTCATTCAATAAACATTTAATTGAAGGACTACTTTGTCCCAGATACTATTCAAAACGTGAGGGATATAACAGCAGACAAAATAGCAAAAGAAGAGAATGTCTCATGGTTTTAATTCTAGCAGGGAGAGATGCACAATAAAAACATGTGTAAGGAAAATATTGGTATGTTAGATCATGATGGATGATATGGAGAGAAATAAAGTAGAAGAAGTAGATAGGGAGTATTGGAAAGGTGATTCTAATATAAATAAGATGTTTAGGGAAGGCTTCAGAGAGGACACTTGTGAACAAACCTGAATAAAAAAGAGAAAGCTAGCTGTACAGATATTTGGGAAGACTTACCAGGTAAAAGTTTAGTAAGTGCAAAAGTCCTGAAACAGAAGTTTGGTATCTTTGAGGACAAGAAAGGAGTCTGGGCTGACTGAGGTGGAATGAACTTGGAAAAGATAAGGGAGAGATGAAGCTATCAGGAAACTGAAAGACAAATCTGGTAAAAGCCTGGGAAAAATTGGATAAGAGGCAGGCTTTTTATCCATTCTCTACTTTTATCAGGGAGCACCTGTGGGTAATAAAAAAGATGAACCAATCAAATATGATTGTAAACCTGCCACTAACAAACTTTCTGGCAAATAAACTATCTGTATTTGCTGGTGGGACAGTCTTTGTTCATGGAATCCTTCAGCAGGATATAACTGGTCTACTTAGGATTGCATATGATAAATTCGGAATTGATGGGTTTATAGGACAGAGTTCTAGGGAAAATGTCATGAACTTGAGAATAATGAAGAGATATTTCATTACCAAAAACATAAGCCTTTGAGTAAATATTATATTATAGCTACTTATATTACTTACAGATTTCATACGTTAATCTGTACCAGATCAAATCCTGATGCAGGGCATTGTATCCTAAACCACTCTTTTCTTTGCCTGTCCCTCATGATTACTTTTATCCTTGAAATTATTAGCAAAGCTTGGTACTAAGAACTTTTATTCACATGAGTCTGATTTGACAATTATCTAAGGACCTTATAACAGACTACTACTCTTTCTCTGAATGAGATGTGATCACTGGACAGTTTTAAACAATGGCATAATATAATATAACTTGAATTTTAAAATGAATAATAGATTGTAGAGGAGCAAATACAGAAGCAGGAAAAGAATACTGCAGGTGAGAGCCCATAGTGGTTTGGATCAGACTTATAACAGCGTAGATGGTAAGGAGTGGTTAGTTTTTGGATACTATGTCATCAAGAATGACAACACTCAAATTATAGCTCCTTAGGAGAAGTCTATAGGAACTGTTATTAGGTGATTTCAGAGAAGCACACAAATGTAATGGCTAGCTAGTTAAATCATTAAGGTATGGATGACAATAGATGATGTCGCTAAAGATAGCTAATTTAAAATATGAGTAAATTCTAAAGCTCTGCATTGGCAAAGCTCAAATAGCATGATTGAGCAGCAGATATGAAGGTAAATTCTGATTCTACGATAGGTTCGCTTTCTCTTTGCCCACTTCCTTTATGTGTGTGTGGAGGGATGGCATGAGGTAGGTTGGTACATGTGAGCTTAAAATTAGAAGAAGCAGAACTATATTTAAGTGAAGGGAATTTCTTTTTATTGCTGAATATGCCATTGTATGGATATACCATAATTTGATTATCCATTCATCTGTTGATAGACATTTATGATACTTTCAATTTTTAAAATTATAAATAAAGCTACTATTAACATTCATGTACAAGTTTTTTCTGTATGTGTGTGTGTAGACATATAGGATTTATATCCCTTTTCAAAATAAGTGTTCTAATCTATGACTCCTTTTCGGTATTTTTTTCTCTTAAGGTAGGCTTTCATTGTTGGTAGCTGTTTTAGATCAATCTTAGGCTAAATCTCTTTTTCTCTCTTCTATGCTTTTTTTCCTTAAGCTGCACTGCCTCTCAATGTGGGAGAGGGTTTCACGCATAATTTGAAAATTGGGTGTTCTCTTTCTCTTAGTTATGCTTTGGGTGTGGGTTTTGCTTCATTTATTCTTCTTCCTCATGTTTTTAAGGAGTTGTTGTAAGATTTGAATTAAATGGTCAGCATTACTTTGGCTACCAACTATCAAGATGTAAAGAGGAAGAGTGTGATAGGCAAAATAATGCTCCCTCAAAGATATCAGGTCCACATAGAGGAGAAGGTGATGTGAAAACAAAGCCAAAAGAAATTTCAGGATGTTGGCCTGGAAGACTGGAGTCCAAGGAATGCCACCAGCCACCAGAAGCTGGAAGAGTAACGAATAGATTCTTCCCTTAGAGCCTCTGGAGGGAGTGTGTTCCTGCTGATACTTTGATTTTGACCCAGTTATACTGATATGGGATATCTGGCCTCCAGAACTGCGAAAGAATGCATTTCTGTTGTTTTAAGCCACCCAGGTGCAGTAATTTGATACAGCAGCCACAGGAAACTAATACAGAGAGGTTTTTTTCTTTAACTTTACTAGGGGTTGAAGATAGTAAAGTCTAACTATAAAGTAAAAAAGAAAGACTTAAAACATAACTTCAGATACAGCTCCACTAAATGGCCAGTAGATGTGTCCATTCACAGGGCAGTTATTATTGGCAATTTTTCTCTTTAGTCTATATGTTGAAATTATGTTTCCAGGACCCTGTTCTACCCAACAATAGAAGATCAACATGTATTTGAAGGATGTAAAATGGGTCTGTGCTCTTCTGGTATATTCCCTAACTTCTGTTCCTGCAGCTCAACATTACCTCATTGATTACTCACATTACCAAACTGCACCCCCCCAAAAAAACAAGTTTGCATGATAGTAATCTCTTCAAAGAGATACCATTTTACCAGTGAAGTGAGCTATTAACATCATCATGTAGAATGATGGATTTACTAATCTGAAAAAGCCATACTTGGATTATTTTACTGACTCAGGTCTTCTTCAAGTAATGAGTAAAGAGGTGGTGTATTTTTAGGCTTAATAAATCAGCCTCCACTAGGATAAAATAAAGAGTCTATTTCAAAGACAAATTTTAGTTCCCACTCTTAGAACTAATAAGAAATCAGGAATGTTCTAGTCTAGCTCCAGAACAGCCTGGTACCACTGTTAGAAGTATCTAACTGCTTCTCTTCTTTCTTTAATTTTCTCATAATCTAATTAGTACTTAAGGAAAATAGAACAAACAAATTTGTAGCAAAAGCAGAGAGTCTTGTGTGTGTGTATATATACATACGTGTGTATATATATATATAATTTCTATTTATTGATTTTTCAATTGTGAAGAATATCACAAAAACATAATGAAAGCGAACAAATTGTAGCTAACATGCAAGCAATTGATCAGTAGTTCCAAATTACTTTAAATATATGGGAAAATGTAATCATCTTGTATTTAAAAATAATTTCCCTGTAGATAGTGGTTTAAGTTTTTCATTTGATTATCATGAAAACTCTCCAAAGGATACAGGACTGTTCATAGGACAGTAATTTCATAGGTGGAAAAAAAATGAAGCTCAGAGTAGTTTGGCCTGAGATCACAGAGTGGTGTAGCTCCCTTAATATTTACATGTCTAATGTTCTTTGCACTTATAACATCTTTTTGACAGGTTAAATTTAGCCATACTAATACTATGAACTCACTTGAGAAAAGAGGAAATAATTCTAAAACAATTCAAAGTTAGTATCAGTGCATTGACTAATGTATTAAAATTATCAATCATTTTTAAATTGGGCTAAAACTACCATTTTTGGAAAATCTACAGCTTTCAAATTTTAACATAGCTTCTGAATATTTGGTCCTATAAAAAATTATTCAATGTGAACTCATTTTTAAAAAAATAAATTTATTTATTTATTTATGGCTGTGTTGGGTCTTGGTTGCTGCGCGTGGGTTTTCTCTAATTGTGGCGAGTGGGGGCTACTCTTCTACTCTTTGTTGCAGTGTGCGGGCTTCTCATTGCAGTGGCTTCTCTTGTTGAGGGGCATGGGCTCTAGGCACATGGGCTTCAGTAGTTGTGGCTCGCTGGCTCTAGAGCGCAGGCTCAGTAGTTGGGGATCACGGGCTTAGTTGCTGTGTGGCCTGTGGTATCTTCCCTGACCAGGGCTCAAACCCGTGTCCCCTGCATTAGCAGGTGGATTCTTAACAACTGCGCCACCAGGGAAGCCCGTGAACTCATTTTAATAAGAGTTCAAGTGTGTCTAATCATGACAATTAGTGGAAGTAGTATTTTCTTTATTAATATTATAAAGCAATATATTTTATGAAATTAATTTTTTCTAGGTCTAATGGCTTTGCTATAAACTAAGTATTCACTTACTTTTTTTCATCTTTTCTCACAAAATGAATTAAATTCAAAATATAGACTTAAAAAATGGACACTAAGATTTGATAACCATAGAGAATCTGCAGAAAACTTTTCTGTTTCTTCTTTGCTTAGGAAACCCAGAAAACCAACATGAGCACTATCTACTCTGTGATTTACATTCGTACTGCAGTGCAATGACTTTAACTGTTAATTGAAGTTTCTCTTCCTGAGCTATAGAATAGTAGACCGGAAAGATGTCTTTTGCCAATTGTATTGTGTAATGCAGAGTTGCTCTTGAATACAATAGTACACGTTTTACTCCTTGGCGTTTCTCCTATTTTTTTCTTTAGCACTTCTAAACAAATAAGAGAGACTATCATAGCAGCTATTGTATGCATAAATGGTATATATGTTCTGAATATTCTTGATGCCAACAATGGAAGGGTTTATTTATTCATTTAGTTTCTTTTTTTGTTTCATTTTTGTGTGGTCTGGCATGAAATCAAATGAATCTATATCTTCAATGAATATGAGAATATTCATCCACTTAGTTATTCAATAATTCACTTATTTCCAATATTTTATTCAATTACCAGTTAGTGATTGCCTACAAGTACCAAGCAGCCTTCAAAGTGCTAGAAATATAAATGAACAATTTACAGCCCCAATTCTCAGGAGACTGAGTTTATTAGGCAGATAAGGGGACCTAATTCTATCACATAGAATGCCATGTCAGAGGCATGTTTTGTTTGACAAAAGGGCGCTGAGGAGAAGCTTCCAACTTAACCTGAGTGTTTCAGGAAAAGTCTCTCAGAAGTAGTGTTTGAAAATTCCCTAATGGTATTGATTTTGACATCAACACCACCTGAGGCTTATTTTATAGGCAATCTCATTTCATGAAATTCTTCCGTAAACAAAGAGCTGATATCCTTTGAATGCTCTTTCTGGAGGATTTTTTTCTTGTCCTATGTTCATGCTTTAGGATGATATGTGAGAAATGAGAATTGAGAGGTGAAATTACTAACAGAATGAATACCTGTCTACCTGTGTTCCCAGATGGGCTTAACAAATGAAGACAGGGGAGGGCCCCATGTAAGTGACTATACAGTTCAAGCATTTTTTTTTAAATTATAAGGTAAATATGTTTATATATATGGTCAATGGAAAAGGTAGCTCAGTAATGACAGTGTTCATCATAAAATATCATCATATTTAAACCCCAAAAGCACTGCCAAATAATTGATTTTAGAAACTGAAATCTAACACTTGAATTAATCATTATAATTTGGAAAGTTCATACCAATTATTGTCCTTGGCTTTTAGGTAAAACTATATAATTTTCAGTACTCTGTATAGATCTTTTTATTTGTCCTTGGTTACAGTGTTTTGGTGCCCTCAATGACCATTCTATACATGCATTTTCCAGCATCTTGTTCAATATCTTTGTTTCTTCTAGAGAAGATAGAGGAAATTGGGTATGAACTATCTCACCTTTCTGCTATCCATGCATACAGACATTGATGCTGGAGCTCCCTACTTCCTTTCCTCCAGTCTCTGATGATAATGTTTCCTTCATGTCCTATTCAAGTTAACCCACCACCAATTTGGATGTTGATTCCACTCCTCTCCTACTCCTGAGACTTTGCTGTCAGTTATCTCTTCTTCCTGCAGAATCTTTAAGCTCCCTTTTTTTCTCTTCTGACTTTTTCCCTTTGGCATTTGAACCATCTTTTTCATCCTAACAAAAATCAACAATAAAAATGACTTAACCCTAAATAAATACCTCTGTTTAAGATCCAGGTTTTTTTTTTTTTTTTTTTTCATTACATGATCAAAAATCTTGTCTACTTTTGCAGTCTCTGTTTCCTCACTTCTGGTCATGCTTAACACCCCCCCTCCACCCGCGGTATGGCTAAAGTCCCTGTTGATTGTCATATAGCCAAACTCCATCTTATGAAAATGAAGCTCTCTTTTGTATTTGGCAACTTTGATCATTCTCTCCATTAACTGTATTTTCTGTCCTTGAAACTTTGCTTACTTTGTTTCCAAGACAACTTTGCATTAACCATAAACACTACTGTAGTAGCCTCTCAACTCTTCTCTAATTTTTAAGGCCCATACATGTCATCTCCTGAGCTATAGGAGTAATCTAACTGAAATGCAAAGCTTACAAAATCACTCCCCTGATTAAATCAATCAGAGACTTCCCATCACCTAAAGAGTAAAATTCTTATACCTTAAAAGGTAAAAGTCAAGTCCCTCTGGATTTTACCTTGACTCTCTTTCCAGCTTCAGCTCCTTGTTTTTCTTATATTTCTGACTCCTAACTTTTGGTGCTCCAAGAATTTCATCCTTTATTTCCTATTTTCCTTAGTCAACCACTCTCCTGAATGACCTTATCTACTCTTACAATTTTTACCTTTTTGATAATCACTTCATAATTATCGAAAATTCACCATGTCAAAACTGAAATGATCCTTTTCCATCTAAATATGTTCATTGTGGTTCATTTTTTCACTTATGTAAGTTATGTAAAGTAATTACTGTTATTAAAAACAAACAACGAATTAAATATAATAAAGTTCAATACAGGTCAGTAGTGAAGCTTTGCTTCTTAGGGTCATTCAGGGAGGCAGTCTCCTTCTATCAAGTGCTGGGGTCTTGGAATACTTTCTCAGAAACCTATGCATCCAAAAGAGTGAGAGAAATAACAGCAAGATTACAAAAGGTTTGGATGAGCCAGGACCAGAAGTAGCAAATAGCAATTCTAGCTATAGTCCACTGGTCAGTACCAAGTCATAAGGCCACCTTAACTGCAATAAGGGCTGGAAAATGTAGTCTGTCCATAAGCCTAGGAGGAAAATTAAAGGGGTATGCTGAACACACAGCATTTTCTCTGCCATAACGGCTGCCTGCCAAAAATTTTTTTTTTCTCCTTTACTTCTTGAATAAATTTCAAGGCTGCTACCACCTCTATCTTTAACCCAACTAAACCCATTCTCATGGGTCTGACCTCATCATTTCTCAAAAGAACTACTGCAATAGCCTTCAAACTGCCTTCTGATTGAACCCTTCCTATCTATCATCTACACAGCTGCAGGAATAATCAAGTAAAATGAAAATTTTACCTGTAAAACTCCCCTGATTAAATCCCCTTAGTGACTTCCCATTATGTACAGAGTAGAAATATCATAGAATAGAAAACTAAGGTCTTCCTGACTTGGAATCTGCCTATTTCACCAGCTTCAACTCTGGATACTCATTGACTTTTACTTTACACTTGGCCAAGACTGAAACATTTCTTGTACCCTGAGCACTCCATTTAGTGTCTTTGCTCATTCTGCTTTCTAACCTAAACCTTTAGGTTTCTAAAGGAACACCTTTCACCTCCCTACTCCATAATCCCTCAGGATGAATTAGCTGCCTCTCGTCAAAACCTGCATAATCCTGGTACCTTTATCAATCAATAATGTACTTGATTATACGCAACCATCTGTGCAAGTGCCTAAATAATTCATTAAACTATGAGATACTTGAGAACAGGGGCTGTGTCTGACTTTTCATTCCCAGATCTAGCAGATACTTGGCTAATAGTAATCATCTATAAATATGTCTCAAATGAACAAACTGCTTGCGTTGAAGTAAGAGAGACTTACCTTGAAACTCAGTTCCTTTTCCTGTATCCCTTGAACCCTACTTACGTCTTGCCATTCACTTGCATAAGACTAGTTCCAGACCTTCCCTAGTCTGCTGACTGGAGTTTGGTTTTGTATGACCAGATGATACAAGATAATAATTATCACTCTATTAAATTCCCCACTCTTGTACCCTGCTCATATGATTGGATATCCTGGCACTACATAAGCATATGACACTTGGGCAATATGTTATAAGCTGAGGGCAGCCCATCAACCTATTTGGAATTGGTCCCTCAAACCAAATCACTTTCTTTTAGCCCATAATTATCTTGAACAATAGATTCCTGCTTGTAACCCCAGCTACCACTCTATGCTCATTCAAGTAACAAATGATGTCTCACAACCAAGGCTGTTTCATGTTCTAATGATAGACACTTAAAAGATGTGCATTTCTATTACACAGTGGGATCAAGAGTGTAACTATGATAATAGTGCAAAACAATACAAAGCAGTTCAATTGGAACAACAGAAGAATGTGGGCAGCAATCTAAGTGGAATTTCCTTTTCTTCTCTGAATTCTAAAATCATTGGCACCAATTGTGAATTGTATTTTACAAAAAAGACAAAACTGAGTGGAAAGTGCTCTCCACTCAATCTTCCTCCATTAAGTTTTAGTCTCATTTCAAAATGGTAGTGCCAAGGCTGCTTCTTCCAGTACCTTGATTGATAGCTTTCAAATTATGATTCAGGACCAAGTACATTAGTAGTACTTGTGCCTCATAAATAGTACATCAATTTTCATTAATTAATGCCATTGAATTAACTTGAATTATTGGAAAAAAGGAACACAAGTACATGGCTTAAAATGTCCATATGTTTAGATAAATACTGTTTAGAGGTTAAGTATCTAGAATTCTTGAATTTGAAGTAAATTTGTTACCTTTTCTGATATGTAAAGAGTGGATAGAAATTATTAAAATATCTAAATTTAGGAATATTTTGGGAAAATATTATTTACTTCATGATTCACTTTTAAAGGAATGTTTATACAGTTCATTTGAGGTATTTTTCATAAGAGACAACAAAACAAAACAGAATGTGTATATATGTACATACATATATATAATATATATGATATTATACAGATATTTGATATATATTATACCTATACTACTTCATATATGTCTTTGGAGACTTGAAAAATATATTTTCTTAATCCTATTTGATTATTTAAGAATACATATGGATATAATTATACTTTTCTTTTTCAAATTATGAATTTAATAATTCAATATTTGTTAAGATATAATAAATAACTCTACACTGGGGCAAACAAATAGTATATGCTTCATCTCAAAGACCAACAAATCCATTTCCCAGGCTATGCATCACACTTTGGTAAGTTCTGCTACAGATTCTAACATTGGCCATTAATCTTCTGTCAATTTTTTTTTTTTTTTTTTGTGGTACGCGGGCCTCTCACTGTTGTGGCCTCTCCCGTTGCGGAGCACAGGTTCCGGACGCACAGGCTCCAGACGCACAGGCTCAGCGGCCATGGCTCACGGGCCCAGCCGCTCCGCGGCATGCGGGATCTTCCCGGACCGGGACACGAACCCGTGTCCCCTGCATTGGCAGGCGGATTCTCAACCACTGCGCCACCAGGGAAGCCCTGTCAATTATTTTTATAAATACCATCTCTTCTGGGATTTATAAACAAATCATTTAAAACCAAAATAACCCAAGATTCATTAATTCTGTCTTGTACATTATAAATTACTAAAGGTAAATAATCATTCTTGAATTAACTCAGAAAAATTGAATATAAGAAAAACATACTGTTTGATTCTACAGGAAAATATCTTGCTTAATGATAAGTCCGAGTATTAGGAAATAATTTGTCAATGTCAGTGTTTTTAAATCTCAAATTCCCCTAAGAATTTAGAAAATGTTCCATCATGTCGATTTTTGTACCCTCTAAACACACACAAACCCACACCCCCCCACATACAAACACACCCTAAATTATTCAAGGCAGTTAGTCAGAACTCAGAAAACATATACTCATGCAAATCGTTCTAGACTGCCCAGCACAAGATCATTTTATCCATACAATAACTAAACAAGAATTAGTTGAGAACCATAGAGCCACTTTGAGCTCTGTGATTTCTTGGGAAATGGAAGGAAGGTGGAAGCAGTGCTGAACCTCCAGAGATTTTATCCTAAAGAGGATGGGGAGGCCCCAGAGTGTCTGGTTGCTTCCATAACAAAGGGAAGGAGTAGTTTCAAAAAAAGGAAGCATCAAAAAACTGTGAACATTGTTATTATTTTTACAGACATTAAATGCTTCCTTATAAGCCTTCATAAAATTCTTCAGAGTATAGTCCAGGTGTCATCTCCTCTGTCAAAGGGCCCTAAATCTCCCAGCCTGAGTGTGAATTGACATTGATTTCCTGTGTATTTCTATAACAATAATATTTTAGGAACATGCTGCTTTAGAACACTTATCACTTCATTGAATTAAAATTCTGTGAAATCTGTCTTCAGAGATTCTGGGATCCTTGAGAGTAGGAACTGTGCTTTTTTCACCCTTGTATCACCTTTACTGGTGCCACCACCACTATTCCAGTTTGTAGCACCATGACTGGCATTCAATAAAACAGACACTAAATGAATGACTGAGACACAATCAGAGGACATTAAATGCATGTCAGGCTGAGTAATTTAATCATGGACTGTGAATAATGGGAAGCCAAAAAAGCCAGTGTCACAAATTCAGCTTCCTAGTAGGTTCCCAAGAAGGTGACAAAAGTGTTACAAATTTTAAAAAAGAAAAGAATTTTTTTTCTAGTATTAAAAAATGCTACAAGATAAACTATAAGGTTGATTACAAACCCCAATCAATAGTTGGTCCCAGTATCAGGGACAAAAGAGGGAATAATGTGTACTGTGGGAATGCATTCCCTGGATCAAGAATATGTCTCTCTCATTTCCAACCTATTGTGGCAACAAGGAAATCTGGGTTCAGTATTGCTAGATGTACCAATTTATAAGAAAAGCCAGAAATTAAGTATTTATATTTATTATTATATGACATATCACAGTATTAACACGTTGGCTTTTTTTTTTTTAAGATAAAGTGTGAGTCAAACCAAACACACTCTGTGAATGTGAAACAGAGACCACCAGAGTTTTAATGCCCTCTAAGTGCTCTTTGCAGGATTGACAAATCTCCAAAAGTATTTTAGGAAGTTTAGTTACATGCCAGGCTGTCTCAACAGTCCAAGCTAACACATAAGCATATTCAAATCCAGTTCCCGAAGTGTTGAGTACAGAAGCATGGTGACAATAGCTTATATAACATAATTTTATAATCTTCCACTTTGTTTCCTGTATTTGACTCTCCCGAGTGAGCACAAAAATGGCACAGCCAAATCAGTTTAGATACTAGGATCTCGACATTTCACATGTTATTGTCCCTTCCTCTTTTCTTTTATTTCTGGTATTGAGTTACTATTTCCTACTACATTTCCCATAATTCTTCAGCACATTCATTCTACCCAGGCAGCTCTTTTTTTTCAAACTTCCTAGATTCTGACAAGCCACAGAAATACCTGATTTCAAAGAGATGCTTGCATTCTATACTGATACCATCTAGGAGTGTAAATGCCTAATGTCACACTGCTGAGAAAGGTAAGAAAAATCATTACAGGTCTTTATATATTCTAATCTTTTAACATTTTTTTGAAGAGACAGAAATGTTTTATTTTTCAACCAATATCTTAGTTACTTATTTTTGTTACATCTGTGCAAATCAAAATGCAATAAAATTTTTGAACGATAGAGCTGGAATGTGGACTCAAAATGTGACCCAATAAGATTGCAAGGACTATTTAAAGAAGTCTTCCATAAATCTGACAATGACTCTGACTCCAACAGCGTGGATTTGAATATGAATTTTGCACAAATAAATGAACTACTAAGAAAACAATTAAGCTGCTATCCTGTCTGATTGATATGCCATTATAGCAATGCAAGGACAAATTCATTTAAGTTAGGCTAGAGGCTTAATTAATTTTTTCACAACTACCATCAGAAACACATATTAAGTTTCTACTCTCAAATCATTTCATGATATGATTTTTTTTTCTCAAATTTTGCAAATAGGGAATCAACAGTTAAGACAAAAATAAACCCCAGAATATACAAAGAAAATTTGAATTGGCTAAAGCAAAATTTAGTTACTCTGGTAGTAATAGGATTTTTTTTTTTAACTAAATGTGAGTGTAATCTGATAAGCCTATTTTCCAACTAGTGGATATCATGGTTCTGTATTAAATGTATGCAGTCGAAGAATATGTTTGATTGTTTACTGCCTGGGATTTATATAAAACTGGTATATTATAATGTGCCATGTGTGTGGTTAACCCAGTTGCAAATCATTAAACCATTATGTAGTAATTAGCAGTGTTATAAAAAGAATGAGATATATGCATCATTTATTTTCAATACAGCTTTGCATAATTGGAATAATATGCAATTTGATCTATTAAGATACTAATTAAATTCAAAACACTTAATATGTACCAGAATGTTGTGCTCTGAAATTGCATAATTGTCCATTGTGTGGTCATTTTCTTCACTATCTCTTTCTCCAAAGCATGTGAGAGTAATCCATAAATTACATTCAGGGAAAAGGTAATATTAAGAAACAATGAGAACCACAAAGAAGTCTTCAGTTGGGCAAAAGTGTTATACCTCTCCAGGCAAGTAGAAAAATCTAATTTGTTTTATACCTCCATTCCAAGCCCCTATTCTGTGCCTTTGAAGATGTGTATACTGAATAAAATGGCCCCAAACAGAAAAAGAAAAAAAGGGAGCAGTTTAAGTGCCTAAATAATTGAAAAATTGGAAATTTTAAATAAAATATTTCTGAAAAACTAAGAGGTGGTTTTTCTCCAACTTCTAATTAAGGAGTCTGTCTTCATGAAGATTCATATCCTGGCAAGAGATCAAAGTCACATATTCTTATTATTCTTTTTCAATTTAGCTTCAATGTACTATCAGATGAAATCTTATCACTGTATTCAGAATTTATCACTTAGCTCAAGAATTTAGCACTGTCTATAGTATCAAATCCAACCTCAAAACATTTCCCAAGGCCTTCACATATTAGCCCTTGCTACTTTTAGAATGGTAAGGATGATGGTGAAAAAAATAAAAGCTAATATTTTTCCTAGATATTGTGCTAAAAATGGCCACATTATCTCATTTAATTCACAGAGGTCAACATATATGAGCAAACTCAGGCTGTGAGAGGTAACTTAAACTTGGTTTGAGTCTTACTGTTTCTATGTTCCAAAGTTGAGTGAAATCTGAGGTTATGTGATTCAGAAGCACTGTTCTTAACCTTTCACTACGCTACAAACGTCACAATATTCCAACACTCCTCAAAACCTCCTCTGTACTTGCTCTAAATGAATCAGACCAGACTCTTCCACGTACTTAGTATTGACTTATTCTTTTCTCAATGCCTTAGTTCATGCTGTTTCCTCTCTTAAAGTGTGTACTTTGTCACTTAGCCAAACATCCCTCCTCTTTCAAGGCATGAGTCACATGCCTCCTCCTCCGTAGCTCTTTCACCTCAAATGCATACCTCAGATCTCATTCGTATTCCCATAGTGCCTAGTATAGAGAAACAAAGGTGATTATCTCTCAATAAATATATTTTCCGAAAGCATTAATAGCAAAGACATAAATAATCCATTATAAAACAAAGAATGTTGTCATGCACATTTGATTCCTTGTTATAAAAGATAGATTTGCTGCCAGACATATTTCCTGTGCCAGATTTTCCATCATCAACAAAATTTTCAAAAAGATTTTCATTCACTTTCTGACTGCCCTTGGCCTGTGTCCAATTTTTTTTTTTTTTAGAGCTTCCAAATTTAATTTTAAATTCAAGTGCTGCTGCTGAATACAAGCAGTATAGAGCCAGAGAAGGGGTTTTCCTTGAAGAGAAATGGGATCCATTTTAATTTAGAGGCAAATAAGGGAAGTATCCTGAGGTTGCACCCATTATCAGGAATGGTTGGCTCCATTCCTCTGCTTTTTCACCCTAGTGTTCCTGCTCCCTTTACCCTTAGACTCAGGTCCATTCACACTCTTGGGGCAAGTCCTGGCTTGCCCGTGATAATAAAGGAGAGCTCTTCTTGAGAATGTGGTGGATTCACTAAAGCTCCAGCCAATTTTATCACATGTTATTCTGAAGTCTTTAGCAAAATCCTAACCTCATTATGGCCAAACCTCTTTTTGTCTCTCTGATGTATTATTGGCAGGGCATGGATGTCTGCCTAATCGTCAGGCTAGTGTCAGGAAGGGCGGCTGCTTTGGACCCTAGGTTGGCAGGACCAGGAGGCACAGTTGCCATTTCTTTAAGCTAGCCAACATTAGGCATATAGGTATCATTTCAAGGGTGATAATTTAGATTTGTGACATAACTGTACTTACAGAAAAGGCAGTATGGTGTAGTGATTGAATGACTCTGGAGCCAAACTGCTTAAGGTCAAGTTCTAATTCCGACACTTGTAAGTTGTGTGTGACCTTGAACAACCTTGGACAACTTATTTGATCTCTTAATAGCTCAGTTTTTTTCAACTGTGAAACAGGAATAATGATAAGTCCTACCTAACAGTGTGTTTGTGAGGATTAAAAAGAATTAATATATGTCAAACATACAGAGCAATGATAACACTCAACAGTGTAAGCTATTATTGTTTAATATTTCTTCAGTAAGTAAATGAATAAAAATAATAAATTTATTGTATAGTAAAGTTTTTTCTTGTCTCTTTCTTCCTCAAGACCAAAAACTCCTGGAGGGCAGAGAGCAGTTATTAATCATCTTTGTACAGCCTCAGCATTTTCCAGGAGGATGATTCATTATTTGCACACTATGACTATTTGTTGAATGAATGCAAGTTGTAGTCATTAGAGAGAAAATGTAAAGTGAAGTAGAGCTTACCATTGTAAGAGTCCACATTATTTAGGAGTAATGAGACTATGATGTTTGTAGTTCTGTCCCCTTCAGTGTTGAAGTCACACCCATAGTAACGGCAATAAAGTGGAGAGGGGAATTGTGAATCAGATGTCAAAGTTCTCAAGAGAGAAAAAAGTTGAACCTAAAACATAAGAAGATATTGACATTTAGACTAGCTTAGACTACTGGCACAGGCTGTATATAAAGAGTTTTCCATGAAGAAGAAGTTAGATTATCTGGTTATACTTGGGGAAATAGAGGAATGCCAACAGTACTTATAGTATTTGATGTATGAGGTATCCTTTTAAGATGTCCTCCTACTCTATATTTCTTCTTAAATGTCCTAAAGTAATTTTCAAGACAGAGCTCTTGATTTCTTCCATTTCTTCCCACCAAAATATATACGAATTAACAGCAACAATGTTATGGGCCAAATTGTATCCCCTAAAAATTCATACATTGAAGTCCTAACTCCTGGTACCTCAGAATGTAAATGTATTTGAAGGTAGGGTCTTTAAAGACATGATTAAGTTAAAATTATCATTAAGGTTGGGTCTAATCCAGTATGCCTGATGTCTTTAAAAGGAAATTTGGACATGGGTACAGTAAGAAGACTATGTGAAAATACAGGGGAAAAGACAATCATCAACAAGCCAAGGAGAAAGGTCTCAGAAGAAACCAACCCTGCTGACACCTAGGTCTCAGATTTCTAGCCTCTGGAACTGTGAGAGATAAATTTCAGCTGTTTAAGCCATCCAGTCTATGGTACTTCATCAAGGCAGCCCTAGTGAACTAATACAAACAGCAAAACCAATCTGTTCTTCCCCCTAGTCTTTGTCATTTCAGTAAATGGTATGATCATCTTTATAGATGTTGAAGTAAAAAACCAAGGAACAATTATTTTAGTTTCCTTTTACTCTTGCTGCTTATACCTACATCTAATCCATCAGCAAACTCTCTTAACTCTACCTTGAAATATAACCCAATTCAATTAAGTGGACTCTACATTCCTGTTTTAAGCCTCTGTCATCTCTCTCTGTCCACCTTTTCAACCACTCTTGTATCATTCTACTCTGAAACCTTGCTACTGTCACATTGATTTTTTCCTTTCTTCATATATACTAGATTCATTTTTAAGTTTTTGCTTGCTCACTGCCTACAATTATATTTGCCCTCCTCTCCCCAGTTCTTTATATCATTGACCCTTCCAGTCATTTTTGGGTCTCAGCTAAATGTCTTCTCAATGAGAGCTTTTATAATCTCTCAACCTAATAGCTCTGTCATATAGCCTTGCTTTATCTTCATATATCTATTATTATCTGATATGTGTGTGTATATTATTTGGTGGGTATAGAATGTTGATTGGGATTTACCACTAATCTAGAATTGGCAACTTGCTCTCACAGTTGAAAATATGAGTTATTAAATCTCACTATATTATTTTTCTCTGTTAAAGAAATTTTTAAAATCTATAACTAGAGGCAGACAATTCTATTTAAGGTTTATTCAGAGGCAACAGAACTGGTCCTGCTCTCAATACCACAATACACAACCATCCCATAAA
The DNA here is from genome assembly GCF_002837175.3 of Physeter macrocephalus. NCBI lineage: Eukaryota > Metazoa > Chordata > Mammalia > Artiodactyla > Physeteridae > Physeter > Physeter macrocephalus. Next base: position 24,914,710 of record NC_041219.1, read on the forward strand.
AAATATCTATGAAGATGACTAGGGAAGAGACAGGGAAGTGTTTTCCTCACCCCTTCCCCAAAGCCAAATATGATAAAGTGTAGAAATTGAGAGTGTCTGCAAGAAGGAGGTATTAGTATTCCATTCCCCACCGTATGTCTACTCAAGCTGTGGAGGGTACCACTGGTGGTGGGAGCTGAGGCAAAGAAAGAGGTAACGTTAAAATTATATTTTCCCAAATTATTGGGTTCTGTGGTCAGAGACCTCAGGATATCATGTGAAAATCTCTACCATTCCCTGACAAGAAAGGCAGAATTTGGGTACCTACCATAAAAAAGGCACCAACTGCCTAGCAATACTTGTCAGAAAAGTGACAATAAACAAACACAAGTTGGGAAAAGAGACACTTGTCTCTTTACCCCTCACTCCTTCCTGCTCCCAAGAATTTGAATGAGCTGTTACCTATAGAAGGAAAGGAGAACTGTAAGGCTATGAATCAGATATGAGACTAAGGTTTTAAACCGGAAAAAGCTAACATTTAATAAACAATATTTACCAGAGAAATATGGAATCTTCCCAAGAAAGGATTAATTTACAAATAACAAATTCAACAGAAAGCAGATAAGAAAAAAATTCATATTTTTATACCATACATTTGAGATTTTTAATACACTAGTTATAGCTTATCAGTTTAATGTGTATGTTCCATGTACTTGTGTGTTACCTCTGTATCCACAATGCTTACAACAGTATCTTTAATAGAGTACAGATGACTGTGGGACTCTGCATTTTGGGTGGTAGCTGTGAATAATGAAATGAAAAGAATAGAGGAAGAAGCTAACTTTGATGTTATAGGCATATTCGGGCTGAAAATCAAGTATTCAGACACCTGGTATGATTAATCTATACAGCAGTCCACTCAAAGTCCTAAAAGAGGTTTTTCAGAGATGTTCTCCTGCCCAAGAGTTAGGATAAACATTTGAATAACTGACTAGCACTGAGGATGCTTCTTTCCAGTGGAGTCAACAGTGACCTCTATTGGTTTGGAGGCCTCAGGCTTCAATGCTAAAACTGTATTGTGATCAGGAGCAAATGAGCCTTGAAGACAGCTCTGCTCAGGTGATTGAAGGGAGAGTTGTACCAAGAAGCTCCCTCCTCAGAATAATTGACTGTGAAGCTTTCTGAAAAAGGACCGACCAAGTTGCTGTATAAAACGTAAAGCTCAAACGATATGTGAGGCAGTAATAAGTGTATATTATCATTTTGGTGCCTCTACCTTCCATGCTGCCCTTTAGCGGCAATGTGAACTGATTTCTCCTGTGTAGAAATGTGAGGGGAAAGAAGACAAGGGTAGATAGATGAAGTAGTGATAAAGACTGAGGGTCACCTCAAGGGAGTGACCCTCACAAGTGCTTACAGGAGCCAGTGACCATTCACCTGCTGCGTAGTGCTACCCATGGCCAATCACGGTTACCAGCAGTAACACCAACAATCAACAGAGAACTATACCAATGGCCAGTTAAGCAAAAAGATGCCTGCCTCTCCCCACATTGATTTTCCTCAGATTCTTCTGCTCTTCAATAGAAATGTTTCTGACTAGTGAAAACAGAGAGGGAAGATGATGAGGGATGCACCTGTGAACACAATTGATCTTTCACTCAAACACCTTTTCTATTCAAAGTCTTTTGATTTAAAAAAATCCCCTGTTTCACAGTGCCAACTTTTCTAATATACAAAGGCTAACTACCAACTTTGATGTCTCTGGTTGAAATGTATAGCATAACTTTTTTCTTTATTTTTAATAGCTTTCAGTGGTCTCATTTTTTTCAGCAATCCCTTTTATGTGTTACATAGAAATACAGCCAGATAAATGAAAGGCAACTTTTCCCTCAGAGACATAACAGGAAGGCTCTAATTTAAAGAGAATGTTAGGGTATGTACTCATGTAACTGACAAACAGAGAATCTACTCTAAGATGTGGCTTTTAGTATAAAGTCTATTAGGCAGCATCATGGAGGAAAATGCTTTCATCTGTGATATCAGGAGATTTCCATTCTAATCCCAGCTGAGCTGACTATTTTTTTACATAAATTCTGGCATGTGTTATATCTTCTCTGGGTCTAAGACATATAGAATGAGGAGGTTCATCTAGAAAATATTTAACATCCCTTCCAAATATGAATGTCTATGACCAGTTAGTGTTGGGAATGACCCCAGGCTATTAACAGAAATAAAGAGCCCTCTGACCATTGGGCAATTTCTCAGTCCATTGTGAAATCCCTCTAAAGGCATTTCATGTCAGATTGAAATATAAAAGTGTTTCAAGATAGGACAAGCATCAACCTAAAAGGAGTATTTTAAACTTTTATTCCATATAGGAAAATACATTACAGAGAAAGGGCAAGGACTAATTCTATCTTATTTATTGCTCTCTTTCCAGTGCCTGGCTCAGAGCAACATGTAAGCAGCAATCAAATAACTATTGGTTGAATGAATGAATGCAGATAATTTGTTACAGTGAAAAAAGTGTTTTTTAAAAAAAAGGAAAAAAAAGGATAAAATACTTTGCTAGCTTCCTTTGATCCCATGTCATCTCCACCCTGTGAGGATGTAAGCCAGTGCAGTTATAAGGCAGAATGGATGTACCAATGCAGTCTCTACCTCAAAATCTCGACAGCCCAAGGCACTGCGTCCATAAGTGACCACTGCATTCCTACATTGGATCCCCAGTCATTGAGTAGGGGCATTTAATCCCTGTGCTGACTGCTAGGTTTCTGCATTAACCAAAGCTTAGCCTCTTTTGCTGATAATTCCCTCTAATGCCTTATTTCAGAGCCCGAGTCTTCTATCTCCCTATTATTATGAGCATCACGCAGATTCAGGTTTCTGCCTTGGTCACTGCTATACATTCTGATTTCAGTAAGTTGCCAGCTTCCACCATGTCCCAGTTGTAATTGGGGACAGGAGTAGCGTTTTCAGATTCCTATAACTGTATAGAAGCCCATCACTTAAATTCCAATTCAAAGCAAGGCCCTGTTATCCATGGTCATCAGTTTCTTCCTTCTAATATTTATCTTATCTACCTAGAATTCTGAATATTACATACCTGCCTTTTCCATCCTGTGGCTGCTTTTGGAACTCCTTCCTATACATCTCCACTTATAGATAGGCCTGACATGAAAACCAGCTTAAAACTTCCATAGCTTGGTATAAATAAATCATCACATCTGCCAAGTTGTCCTGAGTTATAACATTGGTTTCACCTACTGAAGCAATTAACAATGCTTTCCATTTTTGGATCTATGAGAACATGATCTAACAAGAATAATAAATTAATAAATAATAAACAAGACCCTAAATTTTAAAATTAACAACCAGTGAGAAAAATGTTATTAGAACTTCTGATTTTACCACAAAGAAGTTTTGTGTCATACTATTTTTGAAACAAAAAAAGAAAGGAAAATAAAATTCACCCATGATCTTATTGTTTAAAATGGTGTGAAAAAGAACTGAAAGTTTTTCCCTCTACTATTAGCTGTTGCCTGGAGAAAATGATTGTTAGTATTTATCAATCACCTATCATGTGCTAGGAACTGTTATAAGCCCTGAAGATATAGAAGTAAAAAAACAAACAACAAAAAACTGCCTTCATGAAGCTTATATTTTGATTGGGAAAAAATACAAATAAAAAAAGTGAAAAAAATAATGATAAGTGGTAAGAAGAAAAATAACATTAGGATGGAGAATAGGAAGTGTTAGGGAAGTACATACTGAAATTTTAGATTGTGTAGCTGGGAAAATTTGACAGAGGAATTGATATGTCAAACCATGCAAACCTCTGGGAAAGAACATTCCAGGCAGATGAAGTAGCAAGAATAAAGGCTTTGAGTTGAGACTGTGACTTTAATTTTTGAGGACAGCAAGAAGACCTGTGTGGATGGAGTGGAGGGTAAAGGTAAAACAGAAATGATATTATAAACAGGTGGGAGTCGGGTGGGGGAGGACCAAGGATATATGTCAAAGTATTTTTGAGTTTTATCTGAGGCCGGTGAAAGATATTTTGGAAGACTTTCAAAAAAGAGTGACATAATCTCAGTCTAGTTTTAAAGGGTCATGATGGCTGTGTTGAAAAAAAAATACTAAATGTGGCAAAGGGTGAATGAGAGAGACAACAAAAATTTACAGTAATTAAGGCCAGAAATGAGTTTGGACTAGTGTAGTCCTAGGAATCCGAGTCACTGATTTTTTTTTAATAGATCTTTTTTGGAGTATAATTGCTTCACAATCTCTGTTAGTTTCTATTGTACAACAAAGTGAGTCAGCCATATGCATACATATATCCCCATATCCCCTCCCTCTTCAGCCTCCCTCCTGCCCTCCCTATCCCACCCCTCTAGGTGTTCGCAAAGCACCGAGCTGATCTCCTGTGCTGTGCTGCTTCCCACTAGCTTACTATTTTACATTTGGTAGTGTATATATGTCAATGCTACTCTCACTTCACCCCAGCTTCCCCCTCTTGCCCCCCTGTGTCCTCAAGTCCATTCTCTATGTATGCCTTTATTCCTGCCCTGCCACTAGGTTCATCAGTACCATTTTTCTTTTTTTTTGTTATCCATTCATCTGTCGATGGACATTTAGGTTAATTCCATGTCCTGGCTATTACAAATAGTGCTGCAATGAACATTGTGGTACATGTCTCTTTTTGAATTATGGTTTTCTCAGGGTATATGCCCAGTAGTGGGATTGCTGGGTCATATGGTAGTTCTATTTATAGTTTTTTAAGGAACCTCCATACTGTTGTCCATAGTGGTTGTATCAATTTACATTCCCATCAACAGTGCAAGAAGGTTCCCTTTTCACCACATCCTTTCCAGAATTCATTGTTTGTAGATTTTTTGATGATGGCCATTCTGACGTGAGGTGATACCTCACTGTAGTTTTGATTTGCATTTCTCTAATAATTAGTGATGCTGAGCATCTTTTCATGTGCCTCTTGGCCATCTGTATGTGTTCTTTGGATAAAAGTCTATTTATGTCTTCTGCCCATTTTTTAATTGGGTTTTTTTTTTTGATATTGAGCTCCATGTGTTGTTTGTATATATTAGAGATTAATCCTGTCTGTTGTTTCATTTGCAAATATTTTCTCCCATTCTGAGGATTGTCTTTTCATCTTGTTTATGGTTTCCTTTGCTGTGAAAAAGCTTTTAAATTTAATTAGGTCCCATTTGTTTATTTTTGTTTTTATTTTCATTACTCTAGGAGGTAGGTCAAAAAAGATCTTGCTGTTGTGTATGTTATACAGTGTTTTTCCTATGTTTTCCTCCAAGAGTTTTATAGTGTCTGGTCTTACATTTAGGTCTTTAAACCATTTTGAGTTTATTTTGTGTATGGTGTTAGGGACTGTTCTAATTTCATTCTTTTACATGTAGCTGTCCAATTTTCCCAGCACCACTTATTGAAGAGACTTGAGTTCATTTTTGTGTATGGTGTTAGGGAGTGTTCTAATTTCATTCTTTTACATGTAGCTGTCCAATTTTCCCAGCACCACTTATTGAAGAGACTGTCTTTTCTCCATTATATGTTCTTGCCTGCTTTGTCATAAATTCGGTGACCATATGTGTGTGGGTTTATCTCTGGGTTTTCTACCCTGTTCCATTGATCTATATTTCTGTTTTTGTGCCAGTACCATACTGTCTTGATTACTGTAGCTTCGTAGTATAGTTTGAAGTCAGGGAGCCTGATTCCTCCAACTCCATTTTTCTTTCTCAAACTTACTTTGGCTCTTTGGGGTCTTTGTGTTTCCGTACGAATTGTAAAAATTTTTGTTCTAATTCTGTGAAGAATGCCATTGGTAGTTTGACAGAGATTGCATTGAACCTGTAGATTGCTTTGCGTAGTATAGTCATTTGTACAATATTGATTCTTCCAATCCAAGAACATGGTATATTTCTCCATCTGTTTATGTCATTTTAAAATTTCTTTTATCAGTGTTTTATAGTTTTCTGAGTACAAGTCTTTCACCTCCTTAGGTAGGTTTATTCCTAGGTATTTTATTCTGTTTGTTGTGATGGTAATTTGAAGGTAAAGCCAGCAGGATTTGTTAATAGTTTAGCTGTGGGGTATGGAACAAATAGGGGATTCAAGGATGCCCCCAAATTTTTGAGTCTAAAGAACTGGAAAGACAGAGTTGTCATAAAGTGAGATGGGAAGACTGTTAGAGCAAGTTTGGGATGGTTTAAGAATCAGAAATTCAATTTTAGACATATTAACTTTGAGATGATTATGTGTTGTTCAAGTGGAGATGTAAGTAAGCAGTTGGATATGAGTTTTGAGTCAGGGAAGAAGAGATTCAGAATGGAGCTACAAGTCTGGGGTTCATAAGAATTTAGATGGTATTTAAAGATAGAGAGTGGATTCAATCACCAAGGAAGTGATTGTAGATGACATGAGAATTGATTTAAGGACAGACTTTGAAGTTTAGATAACTGGAAGGTGTAGAGAAACTAAGAAAGGAAAACAAGAATAAGCAACCAGAGATTTAAGAAAAATACTAGGTGAATATGGTAGCCTGTAAGTTAAGAGTAAAAAGTTATTTAAGGAGTTGATCCTATAATTATATAGATCATATATGTGTAATCAAATATATATAGTTTTATATATTCATATGTGTGTGTCTACATGGGAGGTGGTTTTTATTTCATAAAATGAGATCATGCTGTACCTAATCATCTAAAATCTGCTTTTTTAAAAATCAATTCATTATGGAACAATTTTTGTTGTATCATCTTTACTCTGAAGATTAAAGATGTTTTATTTTCAAATGTTTGATTTTCCAGCATTATTAAAACAGAGTATCATGATGAACTTTAAAAATAGACATATACAGAGTACAGTGAAAATATTAGCTGTAAATTTTTAAAGTTACACTTGTTCTTTTCTATTTAGCAAAAATTCCCTTTGTAAAATTGAGAAACCAAAGGAAAAAAAAAAAAGAAAAACAAGGATAAGGGAGTAGGAGCCAAAGGGAAAAATGTCAAATTGTTCTTATTTCTTCCAATTTCTATTAGTTCATATCAGTGGATGCTGATTCTCTCTTATTAGAATGAGGAAGTAAGCTTTGAATAGAGCAGAAAGTTTAATGGAAAAAAAAAAACAGCTGTTTCCCCTCATTCTTACCAGAGATAAAAGTAATGTTTTTTCTAAGATTCTAACATCATTTGGTTTCACAAACTCTATGGCAAATCACCTATGTGGGAGCAGCATGATTTTCATTAGACAGGAGAGTTGAAAAATGAGTAAATTAACAGTAGTTACAATGTGTTACTATTTGCACATTTAAGACAGGAACAATATGGTGCATTATGTCACTCCATCCGGAAAACAATGAATGAGTTGAAGACATTCTATTAGAAGATCTGAATAGAGTAATCCCTCAAAGACTCTTCACAATAACACCCAGATTTCCCCCATATGAGGGCAATTTTCAAAAATGAATTGGCTATGTCACAAGATATTTCGTCTACTAAAACACAAGTGAAAATTAAACAAACAATTATTGATCATTGACTACATACCAGAAACTGTGGTGGGCACTTAATATTCTGTATAATATTTCAGATAATTCACTGTTGCTCACAGAGGGGTGTATAGAAATATTCATTTTAAAGTAATTCTCTCAAAGAGAAAACAGAAATCTTATGGTACATATTTTGACTTTATTAGTTGGAAGTAAGTACACTGGCCAATACAGTTTTTCAATCAACAGTTCTTATGATTCAAGTGTTATAACGAATTAGACATGTCATTTACAAATTTCTGAGTATTTACAGTAGACATAAGAACAACATTAAATTTTCTGGTATGTAAAACTATCACTGAATAAAAGCCACCAAGGTGGGAAAAGCTAGTCTTTTTGTTCTTTATCAACCGCCTACTAAATGCAGTTCTCCTTCTTCTTCATTTATATTTTTTATTTTGGGAAAATCAACTGGGTTAAAGTAGATTTCATATCCAAAATTATTTGTTGAGCAGATTTGTAATAAACAAGTAAGAAAGGATTGCACACTGTGGAAAAATTTCTGAATGAACATTCATTTGGACCAGACATATAATCTCTGCTCTGCTTCTAATTGACTATTTAAACTTGTCATTTAGGTATGCCCTCTGTTCTACTCTTCGTAAAATAAAGAAAACAAACCATGACTATGCTCTCATTCATGAGAACAAGGCAATGGGATGCTGAGATGCAACTTCTAGTTTAGAAGCCAGTTCAATTAGAGAATCCTGTTGTGTGTAAATACAGAATATTTTTTGGTAGCCTTAAAATTAAGAAAGAAAGTTATCAGGATATGTGAGCCCTGTTTCTGTTTTTAGGAATTATAGTTACTGTGTATAGACTTTTTTTTTCTTTTCTTTTCCTACAGAAGTAGTTTTTTTTTTTCTGTTTCATCTAATGATATCTGTTTGTTTTCTGATTATACTTTGCAAATATTTGAATTAAGATTGCTATTAGTTTCCATTCTCTTTCCTTGCTTTTATATTTTTGTCCTTTCCCTTTACACTTCCTTGGAATTGACTCTCTGCAGCATCAATTGTGCCCTTTAGCAACAATTACATATTTTAATTTCTTATATTATTTTTGGAAATAACTCTGAAATTTTTGGAATCAAGTTGTGTGTGTGTGTATCTCCTACATCACAATAAATATTTGTTGAATATTTATTCAACTTTCAGCCCTGTCTCCACTGGTTGATTTATGTTTCTTTTCTATAGATGCCAATCTTTCCCATAGAACATGCAATTGATATTCTAAATTGTCATTCTAAATGTCCTTTTCCTTTCAGAAAACAATTTTCAAAATTAAGCTCTTACTCTAATTATTCATGAGAGTTCTTGCCTTTTCTAGGACCTCATTTCATTTGTGTGCTTGGTTTTTTTTTTTTTTTTTTTTTGCTTGTTTGTTGAATATTTAGTAACCCTTGGATGGGTTGTGATGAGTTTGGATCTAGAATTTGGGGGAGCTGAGAATTTCAGCCCCTTCACTGTGTACTTATTCTGCTCTAGGTTACTACAAATGTCCCCACTCAGATCTAGACCAGGAGGCCAAGTTGATGCAGAAGTATCCTAACTCACTTTGTGATATCCAGTAGAGATTTATTGAAAGTGGTGCCAGTAGACTGAGGTAGACTGAGGTTCAATCTCATGCTGGTTTTTCTGACCTGGGAGATTTCCTGTTCTTTTCTATTGAATTATTTTGTGCTGGTCTCAGCCTGTCTATAGCTAATGTTGTGGCTGAACCAACCCTTGTGGTTCTTACTATGATTGCAAGATGCCCTCAGTGATAACCATTAGGAAACTTTGAAAGAGACAAGCTTTATTGCTTACAAGTCCTGAAATTACATGGTACACCTGGGGCCACATAGTGAGATTATGGAGAGAGAGAGTGAGAAAGTGTGCCTATGGGCCTGGGGTTCTGCTTTTATTAGAGTCAAGGATGAGGGCCTAGGTTTTCACCGGCTCACTCTTTGTTGATGAATTTAAAACATAAGAATGGGAATTTAAAGTGCAAGAAGAGAAAAAACAAGTGGTCCAAATGGTCAGCTACTGAAATCAACAAAGATCTCTCAAATAAAGGCACTTGCAGGGGGTGGTGTGGGATTGTGCCTGACTTTATCTAGACATGCGGCTGGCAATGTATTTATTCAAGATAGACATTTCTGAAGTGGATGCCTCTTTGAAGTGGATGCCTTAGCAATCAAAGCTTAAGTCAGGCACTTTTATGAAAATAAAACAACTGTTAGAACTTACACTACAAGAATAAAGATATGAAACACTATACCCCAAAGCATTGCAGTGCTTCGGATGTTCTTCCTATCTATCTTTCCAGACAACAGTCACTTCTTTGGCAGTTTAGTATCACATGTTACAATGTGTTTCTATGTCTTATATCCTAATTCCCATCATGTCACCCTACTAGGTGTTATATCATTGAAGGAATGCAGGCAGAAAACAGCTAATAGAAGTGGATGAATGTGACTGGCTCTGTCTGCAAAGATATGTGAACAAAAAAGGAACAAAAAGGGTTGCTCATCATTCAGTTCTACAAGGGTTAAGTTGCAACCTACTGCAGTTGCCCACAACAGTGTACCTAGAGGAGAATTCAGGAGGAAAAAAACAAGATGAGGTATTCTGTGCTTTGTATAAAACATCCCTAGATAGTTAGATGCATAGCTCAGGAAGAATTTCAATGATCTCAGAGTCTTGCATCTTCCCATATGTAGAAAAGCACTAAAATCATTAACTTGAAATATCTGTTCTTTGTGATTAGCTGTAATCTTTTATCAAAATGTGTGCTTGACTACATGTATTTCCTATCCCCCAAAATTCGTATGTATACTGGCTCCTCCCCTACCTCTTCAGAGCAGTTCCTCAGAGCTGTCTCCCTGGCTAATGTCCTCAGTAAGACCCTAAATAAAATAAAATCACAGCACTTAGGTTTTGTATTTTTCTTTAGGTCGACAGTTTGTCCCCTCCTGTTTGGGAGTATGAACGACAATTTTGTGTGTCATGGAACTAGAGGGGTCAACAGGCAAATATCAGCAAATTGTGCTGAGATCAATATCTTTTTCAGTCTCTCTCTTTTTTTAGGTTTGGGGAGGCGGGTAGGGGTGAGGAGAGAGGTGGTTCTCTGTTGTGTTCTATTTCAGGGGATGGTGGTGTGGTGAGTATTCCATGGATATTTTTCTCAACACATAACCATTGATATGCACTAAATAGGAATAGATCCCTAGACTTTGCCAAATTGTTTTCTTTTACATTTAGTTTACTCTGCTGTTTTCAGTTCTTGACATTTTAGGCTTTTTTATATTTTCACAAATATTTACTGTGAAGTTGCGAGAAGGCTCCTCATGCACTACATAATGTTTACATGTGAACAAAAGAGCATTTGAAGCTCATCTGAAATCAAAGCCACTATTACAGTTTGCTGGTTATATATGCCCACATTTCCTCTAAGCTTTCTGTGACAGTTATTAGATTGGGCTGTAAAAATTTGAGAGTATATTGAAAAACACATAAAGAAGAGCTTTCATAGAGAAATGCAAGGTCATAGCTAAAAAGAATCCAGGTCTCAACTTTTATACTAGTCTACTTCTAAGTTCTTAAACAAAAATATACCATTCCATCGCTATAAAAGTTAAAAGACAATGAGAATTAGAGAAATTCCTTATTTAAATTTTCAAGGAATGATTTCCAAATTTTCACATAATCATGTTATATTCTGAATCCAACTATAAATAAAGCCGTATATTATTATAAATAAATACATAAATATACTAGGCAGAGAAAAGAACTTTGAGTTTGAAATCAAGAATTTTCCAATTCCATCACCAACTACATTGTGATACTGATCATGATCATTAATTACAAAACTATAGAACTTTAAAAGTTCCTTAAAAATCAGTTAGAATAGGGGACTTCTCTGGCAGTCCCGCTGCAGGGAAGACTCTTCGCACTTCCACTGCAGGGGGCACAGGTTCAATCCCTGGTTGGGTCCCTCATGCCGTGAGGTGCAGCCAAAAAAAAAAAAAAAAAAAAAAATCAGTTAAAATAATGGTTCAGTGTACTATAAGCTTTGTCTTCTTTTGATGAACTTGAAAATGTGATGTTCTCTCACAGAGTATGATAACTCTTCCATGGGATATTTGCTGCTTTATATTGATAATTACTGGAATATATTTTCCTATTTAAACTATTGTAGAGGTAGTCAAGTTTTAATACACATAATTTATCTTTGGAACTGTGAGAACATAATATTGAACATACAGTATAAAACTACAATCTAGAAATTTTGACATTCCATCCTCTCAGTTAAAAATACATTGTTTAGATTAACCTCTTGATTTTAGACATAATAAAAGTTGTGGAGAAGTGCGCTATCTTGTCAAATGTTGCACTACTAGTAAATGGAAGAACCCATGTCTCTGACTCAGCCTTTCCACAATATTATGCAACCTAGCAAGATAGGATCCATTGACATTGCTTCCTAAATTGATATCATCTGATCAGTACTCTATGCTTTTCTGATTGTCCTTTGTGTACTATGTCAGTTAGGATTGCTTTATGCTGTTCTGCTACCCTTATCATCTAACTTTTATCCTTAAGATCACAAAATGGTTGTTCCAACTCTAAGCATGGTGCTTAACTACAGTTGTATGGGAAGAAAGGGGAGTAAGTAGGAAGAGGTGGTGCTTTCTTGGAATAAATCCGGTTATGTCTTATTAACCCAGAAATATATTATATGACCACAGCTATTTGCAAGGGAATCAAGAAGCAAGATTTTGTTTGTTTGTTTTAAGCAGACTATTGACACCTCAAGCAAAATTCAATCCACTACTGAATATCTAGCATTCAGTAGACATTGAGAAATTGGCAATATCTGCATCACATACATTTGCATTACTGTTGATATGAATGGATATTTGTAGCAATTGTCTACAATTTGTCTATTTGTCAATTGTAGCTAAATTAATAGGATACATTATTTATGGCAGATTCAAATAATAAAATGGTTTTTTAAAAATTTTTATTTGCCCACTTTGCAATTCTTCTAGTACATATGATCTTTTCCTTTTAAATTCAAGTTTCTATTGATAATCAATATTGATCTCTTTCTGATATCAGTGATTGATAAATTACAGTCTATCATGATGGGAATTTTTTATTCTCGTGAATTAGTTACGCCCTTCTAGGTCTAATGAATGGCACATTTGAGTCAACCTACTCATGCTGCTTACTTATTGAAGTCTTATGAACATCAGAGTGAACCTTGACTATATTGTAAGCTAAAAATGTATTTGTTTAAGAAAAACATTTCCAACGAGAATATTACACTGATAGCAGGATACATTTCACAGCTTTTTGTTAAGAACTTGTCTTATAGGCTACCCCTTTAGAATAATGTTTTTCTCAAATGATGGATAAAAGTTGACTATTAACAAGATAGTGACATAGTCTCTGGAATGTATGTAGACGTCAATGGTTCTATGTTTTCAGATAAGTACATATTTATGCCTAGTGAATAACCAAATTTGGGGTTATTCTGGAATTTGGAATGCCTGCTGAGAACTTGTGGCTAAATAGGTGGAAAAGTAAATGAAATTATCTCCATAGACAAGGATTCTCCTCAAAAAAAGTGTTTTTAATACCTTAAAGAACACAGAAAATGACCAATAGCAACCTTAAAGAACAGCTTCCTAGATCAGTATTTTAAAATCTTTTTTCATGAAGAGTTCTGTTTCTTTTGTCCTTATCATGTATCTCATCAACTCTCAAAAACTTAGCAGTTAAAGTTCCTTAAAAGGAGGCATAAGTAAAAATAATTAAACTTAAATTTCTTTTTCATGAAAAACATGATTTTTAAAAGATGTTACAGTTCCTGGCCAAGGCTTGATGCACAAAATTATAAAACTGATTATAAAAATAATATATGATGATCTATGAATTATGGATCCACACAGTGTTTTGTAGGAAGATTTCTAAATTCTGGGAAACAGTAATTTCTCCCAATATTTAAAATTGTTTCATGAAAGAGACACCCAAAATAGTATGGAGGATGAGCTATAGTTTGCTAGAATAAATCTGATGAACTGATGTTCAAACAGACAGACCATGATATCCTTCAATTCAATAATCACAGTGGTTGCAATAGGAAAGAAGGAACTATAGTAATTTTTTACCAACATTAGTATACTTATACAGATATATAGTAAATTATATGATATATTGCGTATGACCAATAAAGTTATAAATAAAAATAAAGTGAAAAAATAAAATTGAATTTCTAGAATAGCAATATTTTCTAGGATGGGTAAAGTATTTAAGAACACAGACTCGAAACTTCGATTACACAAATTCAACTCCAACTTCTTTCTCTTACTAGCTGTCATCTGGTAAGGCTGCTTGTGTAATACCAAATGGTAAAATTTACATTCTATTGAATATTGTATTCTTAGGAATGTGAATGTCACTTCCAGGCATTGTAAATAACTGATGCTCACCTGTTCTGTGTCTCAGTATTGTCAACTCTGAAATGGGTGTAATCATAATACTTTATCTTATGAGTTTGTTGTGAGGATTAAATGACATAATACATGTAAGTTTATTAAAGTACCTGGTATATAGTATGTGTTTACTTATTAAGTGGTATTAGTAAGTGCTTCCTCCATTAGTAAAATAAATATAGACTGCTAGGTTCAACATTTCCCAATTTGTTTCCATACCATCTCTAGCCTTTCCTTCATCTTTTTTTATTCAAGCTTTCATAGGAAAAACTTTTCTCTGAATTTCCATTTGAGACCAGACATAAATCCATTATAAATATCATTTTATGTGGTATTATAAACCACCCTCCTCTATTTTATGGAACTTCCATTTTAACTATATCTGTCATGAAAAGTCAAAGTTATGGCAACCTGTTTTGGTATACATGAAATACTTGGGAATACCTAAACCCCAACCTAAATCCTTGACGCTTGTAGGTAAAGCACACACACACACACACACACAGCTGCACGTGCACACACACAGGTATATATACACACATACACACTTGCTTGGAAAACACTTTTAACAAAAAAATAAATTAAGTTGACAGAAAATAATAGCAGATGGCTCATGTGCAGTAAAAATGGTTCATGCTATCAATACTATAAGTGTACTCCACCTAAATTGTACTGGTTAAACAGGTAAAGAGTTTGCCTGCTAAAATTTTAACCTAAAATTAAGATTTTTGGTATCCTACTAATATCCCCCCAAATAATCCAATCTTTACTCCACGGCTTCAGCTATATGCTATACATCTAGTTCTTCTCGGCTACCCCTAAAACTGGTCCATTTTTTAGTCAAATGTTAGGATATCAAATGAACAGATTGGTGAAAAATAGGAAAGTATAAAATGGGCTCTTATATTTGTTAAGTTTTGGCATTATTACATTTCTTAAATGTATCTATTAAATAATTTCAGAGAATTAAGAACTGTGTTTTCTATGTATAAAATTATATTTATATATATTACATATACAATATCTATACATAAAGATTGTGAAAAAAACATAGCTGAAAAAATTTATTTTCTTCATGTGCTTTATTATTATCTCAGAAAAATGAAAATTTTATCTATCGTATTCACACAATCTCAGAAAAGAGAGCAATGCAGCCATTGGGATATTTGAGCATTAATTTTTCATTGCATGCGGTAATGAAGTAATACAATAATGCAATTGTGCAATGTCTTAATGTAATTTTTCATTACATTATTGATATTTTTTCCTATTCACACTTAACTATAAAAACTTGAATTTCATTGCTCTGACAAAATATTGATTTCATATATTAAATTAACAGTAGCTGGTATTAATCAAGAGCACATACATTTTCTGATCATTTTTAATGGTGATTCTTTTAACTACAGAAAGAATGTCAATATTTTCATCAATGTTTTAGAGATGCTAGAAATATTATAAATGAATGGCTCTTAAAATTCTTAAATTGTTTCTCCAAAATAACCGAAACAGCTTTAGAAAACTACATTTCTTGAAGTTGTGCATCCTTACTTAGAGTAGAAGGGAAATAAGGAAACCTAATCTTAAATTGGTAGTAAGAAAGTTAATGAACCTCTTTTCTAAATTATGCTGATAGTATGAATTAAAATTAATTTAATAGTCTGTGCAGAATATGTAGATACAAACTCATAAAATCTATTATTAAAAATCCTATAGCTCATTAAAATTAGTCATTGAATAAGGAAACGAGGGTTTACAAATCTGGCAGTGGTCAAAAACAACAAAGATGAGCATATAATGCAATTGCTCTTACTACTCTAAAATACTAAAATGTATGTGGAGGGACCTTGACCTAATGCTAGATCATCCAACCAATTCAAGAAATCTCACATCAATAGATGTAGTAGGCGTATCATATCTCTTTAGAATAGTTGTTGTAACTATAAATGATTTTTATATATCAAATCAAATACTGTTTTAAACATTTTTAATCAAAAAAACCTTTTTCAGTAAATCTAAGAATATTAAGCCCAACATTTTTTCAACAATTTCAAAAATATAAAGCATAAGTTAAATCTGTTTTTCCTCACATAATATTTGCTGACAATAATATAAAATATTAAAATAACCTGATTAAAAATAGAATTTTCCAACTAATTATTCGGTTTTCAACTAATCATACCATTTAGGAATGACTCAGTGTGGGAAAAGCAAATGTTAAATACCTAATGTGGAAAAAGGAATGTGCTGATGCAATAAATAACTACACATGGAATGAGAGAGAAGCAATTTTTTTGTTTGCATGAAACAGTATTTTAAAATACAATGTATTCTATCAGTACTGAGAGTTTGGTCCTGGTGTTAAATTAATTACTTAAATGTCATGGCTCTAAAACTAGTATTTTCATCTAAAAGGCAAACTGATTTAAGTGAATACATATTCCTGAGTACTGTTCTAAATTATCAGTTTTATTTTTCCTGTTATACAATCCAATATGCTATACCTCAAAGCATGCTATACCTCAGAGCATGAGGTATAGCCAATCAAAAAGTTAATCTTAAAGTTAGAAATAAGACTTGATTCTTGAATGCTAAAGAGTAAGGAAAGAAGGAAATGAGGCATATAAATGAGCTCATATGCCAAGTTCTTTCTCAGACATTGCAAAGCCTCTATTCAATAACTGGGCACCTAAGCATAATAACATCACTACTAAAATCTTTATTAAAATTGAATGGCATTCTGTTCTTCTGAAAAATAGGACACCACCAAAGTTCAATTCTATCTGCTGTACTGAACAGAGAAACAATTTACAAGATATAATGAAGCAAGAATCTCTTTAAAAATACATGAAGGGCAAATGTGTTTTCTTTATGAGCTTCACAAATTTGATGCACGTTCTAATTTCTTTCTGTTGTAGCTTCCAGGGTTCCATTGATCTTGTGGCGTGGGAGGACTGTTGCGATATGAGTCTGTTACCAGGAGCTATATGACAGCATTAATTAAGTTGTGCTTTGGGAAAATGAAAGAAAGCAAGATGAATATTTGCCTTTCTGCCAATAAATGCTTAAGTATAGCAATATGCAGGAATTCCTGGTACGTTAATCAATTTGATTTTTCTTCTTCTTTTGTTGTGTCTTTTATTCTTTCTTTTTCTTCCCCCCTCTCTTTCTTCCTTCTTTACTTCTTTTACTTTAGTGATGGCTTCTACCTTTGTAATACAAGGGCAGGTAGAGGGGGTATATATTAGACATGGATGTACTACAACCCTAAATTCATAGAGAATTTTAAGAAAAACACAATAATAAAATTGAGTTTCAAGAACCACTGGGTCCAGGAGAAACTTTCTTAAATACTCTGAATTTGTTATATGTGTATGGTGTTTTGTTTGCTTGTGTTTTGCTGGAAGGAGAGAAGCTGTTCTTTATACAGGAGTATGTCTCTATCATTTAGAGTTACTATTTTGAGGAAGGTGATCCCTCTTATCATGATCATCTGTCTAAATGTCTTTCTTATATTCTTACTTTTATTTCAATGAGATCTTTAACTTCATTTGCCAAGTTGCTGTTCTTTGGGAATATCTTCCACAATCATTTTTTTTTTTATAAGTTCACAGGTTTTTAGAAAGAACTGTATTTGTGCAGAGGGACAAAGCATAAGGTTTAAACTTCTTCTGTGTGCTGGCTTAGTTCTCATTTAACCCCATCCCCAATTTTGTGTCCAGCCCTTCCTCTACACGAATTACTTATATACTGTGCTGTTTACCTGTGATGTTCCTCTTGATATGCTGTTTTCTTTGCCACATTCCATCTTCAACCTCCTTAGGGAGTCTTTTTCAAGTCTCATTTTCAAGTTTTATCACATGTGTCTCTCTTCCTCAGCCAACTCAGCCTCTCTCAAGTGAATTGACCTTTTATTTTTGGCTCTTATAATTTGTTAATGCTAGCATCATAGAACTTATATTTTATTTTTTCAACTATAAATATATGTCTCTAGTTGGGCTGTGAGTTGCATAAGGATAGGGTCCATGTTCTGTTTAACTTTTTAAACAGATATTCTTGTTATAATTGTTGTCATTTTACCAAGGAATACTTGCAAAAATTATTTCCCTACATTTTTCTCCATCTCCCTTGCCTTATACTTCTTTCAAAGTGAAAAACAGACATGTTCTGTCCTATGATTATATCAAGAAATATTGAGTGCCTATTGTTTGTCAGGGCAGGCACTGCTCTTGGTGATATCCGCAGAGCAGTGAAAAAGACTTTCTGTCCTCCAAGAACTTCCAATTTGGTGGGGTAAGTCTTCCTCACTTGTGGATAAGTTAATTATTAAGTATGAAAATAAATAGTTTTTGCAATATCAGGTATATACAATATTGAACTTCTGCACAACTAGTGGGAGTTCATTTGAAGAGAAGAAAAATCTCCCTTGATATATCTATGTCACTTAAATGAGATACTTTAGTTATTAAAACCAAATGCATTATATTTTCCTATATTTAATCAATTTGCTAAAAATAATGATACTTTTTTTTACTTCTTATTTGGATCATGACTTTCTAAAATAATTGTTTATTTTTCCTGGAATTACTAATTCCCCTTGGTTTTCTTTTGTTTCCTGATTGTTTATAGAATAAGAAATAATTACCTTCAACAAATCACTAAGTTGACCCATTGCTTAATAATATATTTGTTAAAAAGGACAATAATAGTAAGACTTCTTAGGCTTCGGTAAGTCTATAATCCAGAAATTTTCTTTAATTGCAGTTTTGAGACCTTTCCAAAATTTATTGATGACTTGAGTTATTTTTGGCTTTGCTAAAGTGTTTCTTCAAATAACAATTTTTAGAAGTGTGCAGACTTTCTTATTCTTCAAATTCTAAAACTGTTGTTATTTTGCTCAAACTTGATAGTATAGCTGGGAATGGAATTCAAGATTCAAAGCAGTTTCAGTGAAGACACTGAATGTATTTCTGCATTTTCTTCAAGTGTTCAGTTTTGCTGGGGAGAAATCTATTACCCTTTTCTCCCATACCTGCCTAAATAATAATTAAATCCCCCACATATTCTTACCTCTAGGAAAGAAGGAATTATATCGCTCATACATTTTTTCTTATGGTGCCTATCATGGTATTTGTGTTGGAATAGGTGCTCCAAAGAATGTTATTGATAAGAAGATGATGATGATAATATGTATGATTTCTTATCAGTGTTTCAGGTATAACCACAAACCTTTTCCCCATCCACTCCTCCCTAATTTAAAAATTGCATCCACTCAGAAACCTGTTAATCATTCTACATCTTGCTTACACATATATCAGTTCACTTAATTTGTTAACATGGATTAAGTACCTTCTTTTGTGTGTCAGGCACAATCTAAGAGCTGGAAATAAAGTGGGTAAAGGAAAAACTCCTTACCTCATTTGAGCTTACTTTCCAGTATTCTAGCAATAATAACGCAAAAGTATCTTGAATTATATAATTCTCTGCATCTCTAAAGCTGCTATGGGTTTAATGTTTGTGTCCCTCCCTCCCAAATTCATATAATGAGACCCTAACCCCAAACGTGATAGTATTTAGAGGTGGGGGCCTTTGCAAGGTAACTATATCATGAGGGTAGAGCCATCGTGAATGGGATTAGTGGCCTTATAAGAAGAGACAGACAGACAGACATGATCTCTTTTATTGCCTCATGAAGAAAAAGCAAAAAATCATCCATCTACCAACCAGGAAGAGTGCTCTCACCAAAAATTAACCTTGCTGGCACCCAGATCTTGGGCTTCTAGTCTCCATTAGTCTGGGAAATAAATATCTGTTAAGTCACCCTTTCTATGGTATTTGTTATAGCAGCCCGAGCTGATTAAGACAATAGCCGTTGTCATCTCTCACAGGTATTACTGAAGTAGCCTTCCTACATATTCCCTCCAACAATCTTCAGACCTCACTAGAGCTTACAACTCATTAATCTTACCATCCTCTCACTATTCCTCTTTTACCTCTCTACCTCCATTATTCATAGTTCTTAGTTTGCTTAATTTCAATGGTGATCACTGTTACTAACCCAAAGCATATATCCTCTTCTCCTGATTTGCCAACTTCTGGCTAAGTCACAACTCTGGTTAAAATTCACCTATCCACAATTCTCCTGGTGCACCCATGAAGCTGAACATGGCCAGAGACAAACACACAACTCTCGACCTTGCCACACTCATTGTCTTTCCCTGCCGTCCATAACTTTCACCATATTTTCTTCCTGTTTTGGGACCTTTGTCCTATTCCCTTGACCTGGCATCTCTTCCCTCACTTTTTTATACTACTCATTGCTCTTCATTCTATAGCTCTCAGTTCAAATATCCACTTCCTGCACAGCCCCTCTCTGGCTGACATTTTAAAAATAAAATATATATATTCTTTTCTACCGATATATTTTCATTTCATATAACCATTCTCTCTCATTTTATTCTTTGATTTCACAAAATGAAAGACATGGGATTATAAAGGAAACAAAGTATATCAAAATGATTTTATTATGGTATTTAAAAGAAATGTTGATGGAGTAATATATGTGATTCTTTATTAATGCATTTAATGGAATGATCTTGCTATGGATCTAATAATTATCATAATTGCTTGGGAGTAAATGACAGCTTGAAATATCCATAACAACTACTATATAATACAAAAGTACCTGTGATTTTTATCAGTGAAAAACTCAGAGGTAGTGCTGATATGATTATCAGTTTACTCACAATTGAAGGAAAAGCTAAAATTCAATTGGAGGTTTTAGAAAATAAAGATAATTTTTCTCATTTAATTTCATAATTTCCATGAAATTTTCCTGAAGACTCTGTAGGATTCTATGGTGCCCTGGTTAAAACCACTGACAAGTCCAAATCCCTCATTTTGTGGATAAAAAACACTTTTTACATCCTATGGATTTGTCTATGTAAGTAAGGTGAGAAGGGAAACCTACTCTCCCTACCCTTATTCCAGTGCTGAAAGGCCAAAACACAGTCTCTGAAGAAAGTCACACAGTAGGTACAGGAAGGACTATACATTGAAATACTGTTGGACAACATCACATATAGCAGTGCTTTATTAGGTCCTTAAAAGAATCTAAAAATTGCAAGTATTATCTATTAAATTAAGTAACAAAACTACTTGTACCTGATCCCACCACTGTTATACTCCATCCCTCTCCTTCTACTTATCTCCTTGGGCCACTTATCACTAACTGAAAAAAATGTAGTATCTCTAATATACTAAATATCTTATTTCATGTTTTTGTTAACTGTTTTTACTGTGTACCCTACTAGACTACAGGCTTCATAAAAGCAAGGACTTTCAGTCTCTCATACCATTGTATTTCTTGCACAAACAATGTTGCCTGGCACTTAGTAGGTGCCAAAAAATGCTTGTTGAATAAATTAATGACTGAATTGACCAGAGTATAAAATCCACTTTATAGAAAATGTCCTTTAATTTGCATTAAAACTGTTTTAGAAATTCAAAAATAATATAAAATGACATATCAATGAGTAAAATTTAAGGTTTTTTCATTGCTAGCTAATAAGGGGGTAATGCAAAAATCGTGAACTATCCTAAAGTTACTAATACAAAAATATGGTAGTAGAATTCTTATTCTTAATTATAAAGGATGAAGAATAAACTAACAAATCATCATTATATTAAATGATAAGAAGAGTTTCATGATTTATTAAGACTCAATTAAGAAGTGTATTCATTTATAACTTGCATTTAGAAGAATATATATAGAATATTGGGCTTATACTTGACTGGAAAAGCAAACTTACCACTTTTCAGAGTAAGTTGGCCTGGGAAAAAATATATCTATTTATGTACTAGTAGTTAGAATTCTCTGAGGGAATTTTCAAATCTTCATGGAGGTAGGTGGAAGATGCACTTGTTTAAAATGAAGGGAGACATTAGAAAAGCATGTGGGAGGAATGAGTGAAATGACACAGGCAGGAGCAAAAGCACAGCAGTGGGAAAGAGAGATACTCGACCTTGATGTGGGTGGTGAGGAGTAGGCAGTGAAATGTGTTATGGGAATTAAAAATAAGAGGTACTTGGAAGAAAACTGAGTTTTAAAAGATCCAGGAATGTCAAACACACAAGGAAACAGCACTAGTCCTTGTTCCCAGCTCTGTGAGAAGCGCTGCACACCCGTTGACCTCATAGCAGGCATGAAGAATTTTTCTGCCATTGTAATTTAGGGCAATGAGTTCATGGACCTCTCCTTCCATGATGGGCACTTTATGAAATGTAGAATTATTTGATAAAGACTAAAAAAACATGCTAGAGAAAAAAAATCTTTTCCTTCTATTGTTTCTTATTAAAGCTCCCTCTTGATTCTAATGATAATGATTAGAGTGGTTAAAAGAATAGACACTGACCTATATGGGAAAAGAATTTGAAAAAGAATTGATACATGTATATGTATAACTGAATCACTTTGCTGTACACCTAAAACTAACACAACATTGTAAATCAACTATACTCCAATATAAAATAAAAATTTTAAAAAAAAGAATAGACATCAAAATTAGATAATCTTGGCTCCAGTTGTAGGTGTCCCATTTACCAGCTATGTATCACTGTGCAAGTACTTAGCTTCCCTGAATCTCAGTTTTTTCTGGGATAAAATGAGTCAATGAAAAAGCAAGCAGGGCTAGCATCAGGCCCAGCACATAGATATAATTTCCCAATAAACATTGTGAATTATTATTGTTTTCATTTCTGTTATTATTTTTATTATTATTATGTGCCAGATCCAAATCTATTTGATTTGATTTGGTAGAGTTTTTCTATTTTATTCTAAAAAAAATTTGCATAAACTCCATGGTTTTTTGTTCAAATACCAATAAACTAATATTTTATATAATGCTATTTTACTTCATAACTTGTATTTACATCAGAATGGCCAAATATGTCTTTGTTTACCTGAAATTCAATAATACAGAGGTTGAAATTAGTTTACTAAAAATGTAGAAACAGAATATTACTGAGTATACAGTGATTCAGGCATGTAAAATGACAGTTAAACAATATTAAGTTGGCTGAATTTTCCCTATACTTAATCAATTACTGGTAGTTTCTTCCTAATCTCCATTATATTTCTAACATGACTCTTAGACACAGAAATATCTTGAGGGTACAGACTTAATTTCCAGGACTTGATTTTACAAAAAGTTCATGTGATTTCAAGCAAGTAATTTCATATTTTAAAGAGAAAAATATGCTAAAATAATGATAAAGTATAATATCAAAACAACTGATCCCATTCCAAATAAAAATCCCTGCTGCTCAGAAGATGAAAGAAACAATCTCTGAATCATGAATTAATCTCAGGTGTCCAATATCCAATCTATTTTTGTAAGAGTAACTACTTTTTTCCTGAAAATGCTCTATAAAGGGTTAGAAACTATGATTTAGTTGTTCCACCTAAATTATTCTAGGCATCGCAGAAAAAGTATAATCAACATTTTTCAGACAGCCTGTTTGTATGACTAATTTATTTATCTATTTATAAGTCACCTTGTTCCAAAAGAGCAAAGTCTATAATCAGGTGGAACCAAAATACTATCATTGAGATTTACACTGATAGATAGGGTTTTTTTTCTGCAAAACTATGAGAACAATAAATTAAAGATTGACTGAGAATCAATTGAAGATTGAGGATGCTCCTGAAATGGCCTCTCAACTATCAGGTGACTGCCAATTGATACCATGTATATATGAGCAGAAAATAAAATAAGTGAATACATGGATGTGTGTAAAAACAAATTCATGGTAGAAGAGGCTACAGTAAAAAGTGTAAAAAGTTTATCAATATACTCAAGGCATTAAACTGCCCTGTTTAATCTGGTGGGGAAAAGAAGTTGCTTTTAAAAGGACTTAATTTATTTAAAATAAATTTTTAAAATAAAATGAGGTTTTGATAGTCTACATTAGGAAAATGCATAAATTCCTAAAAGACAGGTACAAAATTTTTCATAATCTTACACACAATGGCCCCAAACTAGAAATAGCCTAATGTCATCAAGAGTAGTGTTTTAAAGAATGGGGTTGTGATTTGCATCCTCTCCCTTTTTCTCTTGATGAGTCTGCCTAAAGGTTTATCAATTTTCTTTATCAAAGAACCAGGTTTTAGTTTTATTGATCTTTGCTATTGTTTTCTTCATTTCTATTTCATTTATTTCTGCCCTGATCTTTATGATTTCTTTCATTCTACTGACTTTGGGTTTTCTTTCTTCTTCTTTCTCTAGTTGCTTTAGGTGTAAGGTTAGATTGTTTATTTGAGATTTTT
Source organism: Physeter macrocephalus (assembly GCF_002837175.3). Classification (NCBI taxonomy): domain Eukaryota; kingdom Metazoa; phylum Chordata; class Mammalia; order Artiodactyla; family Physeteridae; genus Physeter; species Physeter macrocephalus. The sequence continues at coordinate 24,939,076 of NC_041219.1, forward strand.
CTTGTTTCTTGAGGTGAGAATGAATTGCCATAAACTTCCTCTTAGAACTGCTTTTGCTGTGTCACATAGGCTTTGAGTCTTTGTATTTTCACTGTCATTTGTTTCTAGGTATCTTTTTATTTCTTCTTTGTTTTCTTCAGTGTTCTCTTGGCTATTTAGTAGTGCACTGTTTAGCCTCCATGTATTTGTGTTTTTTACAGCTTTTTTCCTGTAATTGATTTCTAATCTCATAGCATTGTGGTTAAAAAGATGCTTGGTACAATTTCAATTTTCCTAAATTTTCTGAGGCTTGATTTGTGACTGAAGACATGATCTATCCTGGAGAATGTTCTGTGTGCACTTGAGAAGAAAGTGTACCTGCCACTTTTGGGTGGAATCTCCTATAAATATAAATTAAATCTATCTGGTCTACTGTGTCATTTAAAGCTTATGTTTCCTTATTTATTTTCTGTTTGGATGATCTGTCCATTGGTGTAAGTGGGGTGTTAAAGTCCCCTACTATTATTGTGTTGCTGTCAATTTCCCCTTTTATGGTTGTTAGCATTTGCCTTATGTATTGAGGTGCTCCTATGTTGAGTGCATAAATATTTATAATTGTTACATCATCTTCTTGGATTGATGCCTTGATCATAATGTACTGTCCTTCCTTATCTCTTGTAACAGTCTTTATTTTAAAGTCTATTTTGTCTGATACGAGTATTGCTACTCCAGCTTTCTTTTGATTTCCATTTGCGTGGAATATCTTTTTCCATCCCCTCACTTTCAGTCTGTATGTGTCCCTAGGTCTGAAGTGGGTCTCTTGCAGACAGCATATATATGGGTCTTGTTTTTGTATCCATTCATCTAGTCTATGTCTTTTGGTTGGGGCATTTAATGCATTTAGCCAGACTCATCAAGAAAAAAAAGGAGAGGATGCAAATCAATAAAATTAGATATGAAAAAGGAGAAATCACAACTGACACCGCAGAAATACAAAGGATTATAAGAGACTACTGCAAACAACTATATGCCAATAAAATGGACAACCTCAAAGAAATGGACAAATTCTTGGAAATGTACAATTTTCCAAGATTGAACCAGGACGAATTAGAAAATATAAGCAGACATATCACAGGTAATGAAATTGAAACTGTAACTGAAAATCTTCCAAAAAACAAAAGTCCAGGACCAGATGGCTTCACAAATAGGTAAATTCTATCAAACATTTTGACAAGAGCTAACACTTATCCTTCTGAAACTTCCAAAAAATTGCAGAGGGAGGAATGCTCCCAACTTCGTTCTATGAGGGCACCATCACTATGATACCTAAACTAGATAAAGATATCACAAGAAAAGAAAATTATAGACCAATATCGCTGATGAACATAGACGCAAAAATTCTCAACAAAATACTAGCAAACAGAATCCAACAACACATTAAAAGGATTATACACCATGATCAAGTGGGATTTATCCCAGGAATGCAAGGATTCTTCAATATATGCAAATGAATTGATGTGATACTCCATATTATCAGATTAAGGGATAAAAACCATATGATAATCTCAATAGATGATGAAAAAGATTTTGACAAAATTCAACACCCATTTATGATAAAAACTCTCCAGAAAATGGACATAGAGGGAACCTACCTCAACATAATAAAGGGCATATATGACAAACCCTCAGAAAACATCATTCTCAATGGTTAAAAACTGAAAGTATTTCCACTAAGATCAGGAACAAGACAAGGCTGTCCACACTTTCCACTTTTATTCAACATAGTGTTGGAAGTCCTAGCCATGGCAATCAGAGAAGGAAAAGAAATAAAAGGAATACAAATTGGAAAAAAAGAAGTAAAACTATCACTGTTTGCAGATGACATGATACTATAAATAGAAAATCCTAAAGATGCCATCAGAAAACTATTAGAACTAATCAATGAATTTGGTAAGGTTGCAGGATATGAAATTAATGCACAGAAGTCTCTTGCATTCCTATACACTAATAACAAAAGATTAGAAAGAGAGATTAAGGAAACAGTCCCTTTTACCATCACAACAAAAAGAATAAAATACCTAGGAATAAACCTACCTAAGAAGGCAAAAACCTGTACTCAGAAAACTATAAAACACTGATGAAAGAAATCAAGGATGACACAAACAGGTGGAAAGATATACCATGCTCTTGGATTAGAAGAATCAACATTGTGAAAATGGCTATACTATGCAAAGCAATCTATAGATTCAGTGCAATCCCTATCAAATTACCAATGGCATTCTTCACAGAATTAGAACAAAAAATTTTACAATTTGTATGGAAATGCAAAAGACCCTGAATAGCGAAAGCAATCTTGAGAAAGAAAAATGGAGCTGGAGGAATCAGGCTCCCTGACTTCAGACTACAGTACAAGGCTACAGTAATCAAGACAGTATGTTAGTAACACAAAAACAGAAATATAGATCAATGGAACAGGGTAGAAAGCCCAGAGATAAACCCATGCACATATGGTCACCGAATTTATGACAAAGGAGGCAAGAACATACAATGGAGAAAAGACAGCATCTTCAATAAGTGGTGCCGGGAAAACTGGACAGCTACATGTAAAAGAATGACGTTAGAACACTACCTAACGCCATACACAAAAATAAACTCAAAATGGATTAAAGACCTAAATGTAAGACGAGACACTATAAAACTCTTAGAGGAAAACATAGGAAACACATACTTTAACATAAATCACAGCAAGATCTTTTTTGACCCACCTCCTAGAGTAATGAAAATAAAAAGAAAAATAAACAAATGGGCCCTAAATTAAACTTAAAAGCTTTTGCACAGCAAAGGAAACTATAAGCAAGATGAAAAGACCACCCTCAGAATGGGATAAAATATTTGCAAATGAAGAAATAGATAAAGGATTAATCTCCAAAATATACAAACAGCTCATGGAGCTCAATATCATAAAAAACAAGCAACCCAATTAAAAAATGGATGGAAGACCTAAATAGACATTTCACTGAAGAAGACATACAGATGGCTAAGAGGCACATGAAAAGATGCTCAACATCACTAATTATTAGAGAAATGCAAATCAAAACTACAGTGAGGTATCACCTCACACCAGTCAGAATGGCCATCATCAAAAAATCTACAAACAATAAATGCTGGAGAGAGTGTGAAGAACAGGGAACCCTCTTGCACTGTTGGTGAGAATGTAAATTGATACAGCCACTGTGGAGAACAGTATGGAGGTTCCTTAAAAAACTACAATAGAACTACCATATGACCCAGCAATCCCACTACTGAACGTATACCCTGAGAAAACCATAATTCAAAAGGAAACATGTACCACCGTGTTCACTGCAGCACTATTTACAGTAGCCAGGACATGGAAACAACCTAAATGTCCAACAACAGATGAATGGATAAAGAAGAAGTGGTAAGTATATACAATGGAATATTACTCAGCCATAAAAAGGAACGAAACTGGGTCATTTGTAGAGATGTAGATGGACTTAGAATCTGTCACGCAGAGTGAAGTAAGCCAGAAAGAGAGAAACAAATATCATATATTAACGCATATATGTGGAATCTAGAAAAATGGTACACATGAACCTATTTGCAGGGCAGGAATAGAGATGTAGATGTAGAGAATGGACATGTGGACATGGGGGTGGGAAGGGGAGGGTGGGACAAATTGGGGGATCAAGATTTACATATATATACTACTGTGTGTAAAATAGCTAGCTAGTGGGAACATGCTATAAAGCACAGGAAGCTCAGCTCAGTATTCCGTGATGACCTAAATGGGTGGGACGGGGCTTTGGGAGGGAGGTCCAAGAAGGAGGGGATACATGTATACATACAGCTGATTCACTTCATTGTACAGCAGAAACTAACACGTCATTGTAAAGCAATTATACGCCAAAAAAATATATATGCAAAACAAAGAAAAAAAAACAAAAAAATGGGGTTTTGAAATCTACAACAATTAAAAAAAGAGTAGTATAGATAAGTGAATTGTAGTTTATTTTTACAATGGAATACATACAGGATTGAGAATATTAAAAACTACTAATACTCAAAACAATGTGAATAAATCTCATGAAAATAAGATTTAATAAAATAAATAGGTTGCAAAAAGCATGTGTGATTTATATAAAGCTCAAAAACCTGCATGTGATAACATGCATTTAGAAAATCTATGTTCTTAGAAGTTACACCATAGGTTACCCATTACCCTGAGGGTAAGAATGTAGTAGCTGACAGGGGACAGGAGAGGGCTTCCAGGCTGTTGCTTATGTTTTGTTTATAATCTGGGTTACATAGACCTGTCCACTTTGTAAAAATTCACATAGCTACACTTATAATTTGTGCATTTTTCTATATGTGCATAATAAAAAGTACTTCAACATGAAAAAGGCGGTGTAGGATTATTAATGCTTCCCACTGAAACACCCACCAGTGTAATATGCATTATTGCCTGTGGAAAAACTGAAGGGCTCCAGACTTTTAAATGTCCAGGCTGTTCAGAGTAGGATGACCAGATCATCTAAACTAGGACTGTTTGACATCCTAAACAAAATTGGCATCTTCAATTGACTCCTTTCTGATGATTATAATATTTTAATTGACAAAATTACTTCCACTATAGGTGCTGAGATAACTAGCAATATCAACAAATTCTGTGAAATGGAAGCTCTTTTCAATTCTTAATTGTTTTCTTTTCAATTGAATGGGTAAACATTTTAGCTCATGAGTTTTCATAGGTACTGTATTTTTGACTCACTGAGTGCCTTTCTTAGACAAATAATTTTGCAAGATAAAGTTCATCAGATAATATTTCTATTATGTTTATTTTAATTAGTTTGCCAAATTTAGGTGCTGTGAAATTTTAAGGTTTCTTAATTTCAGTTCCTCCCTTTACAGTATATAAATTTATCAAATTAAAAATAGGAATGCAATCAAAAGAGACTTGTACAAGTGGAATTATTCTAAAGTACAATTCTGAAATTAAATCTTAAACACTGTGTAAGCTCTCATCATCTAATTTGTTCAGTTTCTCCCTTGATATTTTGGGGATACATTTTAATGTTTGCCTATTTTATTTTAAATAAAGCTTTGATTGAATAAAAGCTTTAAAAGCCAAAGTTATTTGGCGCTCTATTTGTTAAGTATTTTGATTAAAGATTTCAAAGAAATTTTATACACAATGTAGAGGCCTGATATACCAAGAAAATTAAAAATTATTGCAGTACCTGTAGGTTGATTTACAAAGTCAATTTCAAAAGCTCATATATGTTTAAAACCAAATTGATGAAAGGAATTTAAGTCAGAAAGCATACAACATAAAGCTGGAGTATTCTTTTGTGTTCAAAATCAATTTCACTTCAACAAAGTTACTTTCACTGTGTATAGATAAAAATAGTTGTATATTTTGACACTTCAACTTCTTCTTGGATTAGTATATTACAGCTAGTTTCTACACAATTACAAATTAGGTGTTCATCACCATCAATTTTAAGTGCATTCCTAATTTTTAGATTTTTCTTAATTAATAAGAACCTGGTTTTGCTTTACAATGTGCTCCACCCAAAATTGTATCCACACTATCACCTCAAAAAAAAAATCATTTTTGATTTTGAGCATTATTTGAGTTTATGTTAGCATTCAAAATAATGTCATATTTCACCTTTGAACTAATGAATACCCTAAAACTTTACTTAGATTACATGAATTGTGTGAAACAATATCACATTTATCAGAATTAATTTTTTTGACGTTCTGTTTGAAGTATCTGATGACACATAAAAATTATATTTTTTGAGTGTTTGTGAAATTCTGTTACTGGAACTAACATAATAACAGCTATTGCTTGAGTTTCCATATGTGCACGAGAAAACTTGGAATTGAAAGCAAGAAATTTGATCTAAATTCAAAATCAACCTTCACAAAATAAATTGTAAACATACTTGCTGAAGTTGTCTGGGTTTTTAAAATAACTCCTAACTTTTGAAGTAGAATGCTGAGGCTTTGCAGCAGTTTCTGGTCTTCATATGTTCAGCAATATCACTGTGGGTCTCATAGTAATTGGTCAACATCAGCAAACATTTTGTGAAAGTTACATTTTTATTATCAACTTTCTGGAAAATTAAAATGCAGTAGACATTTCACTAGACATTGACTTTTGTTTGCTTCACATTCATTGTTGCCAAAAGAGTTTACTGTAAAATAAAGATATGAGTGTTGCCAAACCAAAAGTGAATAAATATTTGTAAATTAAGAAAAATTGAGAAAATCACTGCAGCAAGGGCAACAAGCTTTTTCTCTATAGACTGTAGGACAGGACTGCTCAACCTCTAACCTCTACATGTATTCAGTATACAATTCAAAAGTATAGTTTTCCCGCATTTCCCATTGGCTTCACTGACTAGTGACCAAGTGACTTAGTGAATCTCACAGGGCACAACAGAAGCCACAGATAAATTGGTTTGTATACAGCAGGGGCAATGGAGTCAAGAATTCCTAATCCTACCTAGACTGGAAGGAATTAGTTTTATCTGCCTGCTCTATTTTGGGAGCACTTCATTTATCAGCTCGCACCCTAAACACTGTTCTTAAAAAGGAGATGTTAGCTACTTCACTTTTCCCTAACTTAGAAAAGTTTCTCTGGTCATCTTTCAGGTTTACCTAGTTAAAATAAAAACTGTTCACTGTACGTGTATCTCATGCCACTAACTCAGACCATGACCAAAGCTGCAGATACGTATTGTTGATCTATACAACACATCCTGTCTTATCATAATACAACAACTCATAATAATATTTCATTGAAAAATAAAAACTCTGGGACAGATGCTAAAGTGCATGGGATCCTGGAACACCAAATATCAAGTTAAGATCTCTTTAAAGTTCTTATGTTGGAATACACATAATCATTTCTTAAAGAATGAAATTTTCTTAATAAGAGCTTTTACACACCAAAATGTATCCCAATGATCTCTATCAATCTCATTTTTAGCCATTGTAGCAAATTTTTACTCTTTCACAGTTCTACTCAATATGAAAGTGAAAGAAAATACGACACTTGAAAAGATAAATAGCAGTCCCTGAAGAAACATACGCAGATCAATCTCAAAGTCAGCTAAAAATTCTAAGTGGGTGGTAGGATAATTAGAAGGCTAATGAACTTATAATACTTTTTTTCTATTGGATGATAGATGCCATATTGCTTTATTCTATTAAAATTGACAGAAATTAATATCTTTACTATTTGATAAATGGTTCTCCAGACTGCTTTCAAGGATAATTCAATAATTCTTTGGTATCCACTTGGATCTGGTAGCTTTTCCATTGATTTAATACTTGGTGTTCAGTTATACAGACATATGTTCCTTAGAGAAATTCTACAGTGTAATATCCTATGTCTCTAGTACCTTTGATTTGTAGGGTCAGCATAACCAACCACCTGCTGACATCTTACTTAATCTGACTGTGTGTATAGTAAAATAGACATGTGGCAAAGATAATTGTCTTCTAATAGAATGGCTCAACTATCAGTTATGATTTTTCCCCTGTGACCTCAACAATCTTATTAGTAATAAAAGCCTTTTTCTCTACAGTGGTAATGAATTACGTTTTGAGACCAATAAAAAATGCCCTATAGTATTCTAAAATATTACAAATAAACAAAAATCATAGTCTTATATTGTCTTCTGTAGAAAGAACAAACCTGATTCCCAAACTAGACAACTCTTCAAAATATATTAAAACAGTTTTTACATTTTCAGACAGCCATTGCTTATTACTCTCATTTCCTCAGCCTGGTCCCCTCCATATATGTTCCCTACTGAAATTTAACTTAAGCACCTAAACCAGTACATATCCTGTGTCTACCTTTATTTTTCAAAATGATTTTTATTTCACGGCTGTCATTATAACATGTGTGAATTAAACTGAATAACTGAGCATTTTGTATTGTAAAAATGGCAGTAATATTGGCTGATCATCACATAATCATTTGGTTTGTTCAATGAAGTCTAGCTATTAAGATGGGGAAAATAATTCACAAAATCAGTTAATTATTATTTTTTCCAGCAACCTAGAAAACTAACTAGGGCCAAATATTTTTAAATTACTGCTTTAAACATATATTTTAAATAAAGTTTTAGTACGCTTTTTCAACATGTAAATTGCTAAAAGTTTCTATAGGAATTGGTGGAGGAGTCATGCAGTAGGGATTTACTGGGAAACTTCAGGGGAATAGATGGTCACAAGAGGCTTGGGTCAACGTTGTGATTATGCAATTAATTTAGTCTATCATTTGAGGTAAGTCATGTCAAGACTGCGTCTCAACCATAAAATAAGGTGTTGACTACGCTCTCCAAGGTACATTCCAGATTGACATTTATCAACTGAGGTCTGAATGAGGAATTGATGTAAACTGAAGAAACTGTTAAAGTCTTAGAGTGCTCTTTCCACCCAATATAATTCCTCTTTAACTGACTAATTCTTTCTCAACCTCCAGGTCTTAGCTAAAATACTATGTCCTCCCCTTTGCCTCCTCTGTTACTTCCAAATGAGATTGGTGTGCCTCCTATGTGCTCCTATAGCCTTCTGTGCTTACTCCTATCACAGAAATCATCGGTCTCAATTAACTGCCTATTTACTTATATATTGTCTTGAGGACAGGACCACATCTTATTCATATTGTGTCTCCAACATCTAGCATAATGTCCAGCATTAATAACTGCACAATAAATGTGCTGAATGAATGAAATATTAAAGTCTTTATTTGTAAAAGCAGTTTTTACAAGTTCTACTTTAGAATAAGTACCAAGTGCAATCCAAGTAAAGTGAGTAATTTTGTACAAAATGCAAATGAAAAATTTGAATGTTACTCTTATACAGTAAAATAAAACTAGTAAGTGTTGCTACTTAAGTATGCTTTCCTTCAGTTTTTTGGTTATTTATATTGAATATATGTGGCAAAGATAAGTGAGCAGAAATTTTGTTATATTTGGGTATATCGAGTGGATGCTTTCTTAGGATATTTCAAATGAACAAAACATATTTATTATCAAAAATGACTTGAAGTTATTTTCAATTAGGAGATTTAAATGCATACATGCAATACTTACATATTCAGCCTGAAGAATAAACTAAATATATTAGAAGTACATAGCAACAAACTTACTTGTTTAATTATTCTTATCTTCTGAATAATAATTAAGATGACCAGAAGAATATATAAAAACAATAAGAATGAAAAAGCATGCTATTTATCTTTGTAGTAATCTAAAAATTACATAAGGCATTGACTGTAATCTATCCATAACTAAATCTGCTGGGAAGAAGATGTGCTATGAACCTAAATATATATTTTGTTCAATTGTATGCATGCTCACAATGTTTCTAAAAATCGTTTTTCAATGTATAAAAGATGACAAGGCACCCTAATTCTCCTTGCTCGATCTTTCTTGAAGTACATTCTTTATATATCAAAGGTCAAATTCACTGGCTTGCTCAGCACAGGAAATGAAAAGCAAGTTCTAAGAAAATAGGTTACGAATGTTAAATGCCTCAGGACATGAGGCATGCCCCAAAGGAATCTCCTAACAAGATTCAAGTACAGAAACAAAGAAGGAGACAATGTAAATAAAGTAACCTTAATCAGAAACATTTCTGAAGGAGTCTTCCCTTGTATGATGTAAAAACCTCACATCTAGAATTATAATAAATTCCTTTTTTTCTGAGAACAAAATATAAGAAAATAATATTCTCCTTATACCCTATATTCAATCTATACTTTCTCAGGCTCGAATCAAATATATAATTTGCCAAAATTTGAAAAACTTTGTATTACTATAAAGCAGACCTAGTTATTGAGTTTTCCATATTATCTGAACTTGTTATCAAATAATACTAGGAAATTCTGCTGTGCAACTCCACTATAACAAGACTTGTAAGCAATTTCTATTCTTAAACTGTCTTCAAAAAGTAGAGATAGTTATTCTAAGTGAAATGTGTAGTCAAAGTCTTAATGCCAGCCTAGTTTAAACCATTTAAGGCAATTTAAATTTATTAATTAATAACCATATACTTTCTTAATCTTTAAGAAACATAATATGCAAAAAGGAGCTAAAGACTTTTAACTCCTGACTACTCAAACACACCCCTGTAACACAGGTGAAAGCATTGAAGCAAATTTGAGTTTCTTTTGGAAAACAAGCAGTCATTGACATTTGAGAGTAACTGCTGTATAATGGAAGGAGATTGGTGTTGGGAAGCAATTCCCAACTTTGCATGGCAGTCCCTCAATTTACTAGTTGTGTGATCCTGAACAAGTTACAAGATGTTCTTTTCTAAATATTACCTATCTGAAAATGAGGATAAAACAAATGAAGCAATATATAGCAAAAGTCCTCATTCAATTTCCTTTCTTTCCTTTCATGTGCAAAAACACTACATGATTTAAATTTCTATTACTGAGGCATTAAACCAAAGAGTATTATAAATTTTAGTGTTGTAAATGTTTTTAAAGTTCTATGAATCCAACTCCATCCTTTCATATATGGCATAATACAAACCCAGGATAATTAAGTAGCTTGGCTAAGGTCACAAGTAGTGCAACCAGGAATAAAACTTATTTCACTAAACTTACAGTCCCATATGTTTCCCAGCTGCACCTTCTTCTGAGTTTGTACTGTCTTTGTAAAATTCCTGCACACAGCTTCCTACTTAAGCAATTAGTCTATCCAACAACACTGTCTTGAAAATACTGTTTGGATTTTTATTTTCATCCTCTCACTGGTTTATCCAGCAATCAAGTTCAATCAAGTTCAGTAAAAATTATTTATAACCATCTCTTATAAAAATGTTGGCTTTTATAAGAATTCATTCTAGTTTTGTATTCTAGTGCCATGCACTGCATGCATCCCCAACATGGTAATGACTGGGAAAAAAATGAAAAGAGAATAAATGAACTTCAAGATTGAAATTAGAAATGTCAATGGACTGAAAAAGGACACATTAAGGAAATCCTTTTGGAGGAAAGAGAAAAAATAAAATAGAAAATATTATGCAACCAACCTAAGAACTTTTTTCTTACAATCCCAAAGGCATTGACAGCACCCTGACATAAGCTCTTTTTGCCTAAAATCCAGTTTTGAACTACTGCTTTGAAACTACTTATTAGAATATTGAGTATTATGTAGGAGGACAGAGAATGCAGTCTTTTTCTTTTTATTTTTCATGCAACTTGGAGATAAATTCTCTTCAAGCTGATTTATAGAGTCTACTAGATTAAAACTTTCCCTAAATTAAAAAAAAAATTATTTTAGAAAAATTCTATCAATTAGAACACACATGGAAAATTTCCATGGGGTATTTCTTTGCCCAAGATCACTTCAGTTTTTCCTATATAGAATGCCCTTCCATAAACAAGACATCATTTTCTTAAAATGTACCTCTCTCCACAATATTTCATTACACAAATAAATCATGAACCAAGTTAAAATATTTAAGATCTAAAAAGGATAATACAGAGTCAATCATAAGAGGGAAGAATGTGTGAAGAATATGTTGCAAAACATAGAATGCCCTCCACTTCTCTAAGTTTCTGCATTTAAAGCTGAATTCAAAAAATATATCCAGTTTTATGGTGATTAAATGCCAATTTTAATCTGCTAGTATGATTAGAAATGTGTGTGTTCTGTTCCAGACGAACTCTAAAGCTTGTTGAGAAATGGGAATAAATACAATGAAGTACCTTAAAACACAATAGAAATACCAAAATTTTGAGGTCTCACAGTTGAAATTATAAGTTGAAACTCAGGAGGACAACTTTTATTCATTTTTCATGTTACTTTGGGCAAGTGGTTCCTCTCTAAACATGTCAATTGTAAGTCTTTTTTTTTTAACATCTTTATTGGAGTCTAATTGCATTACAATGGTGCATTAGTTTCTGCTGTATAACAAAGTGAATCAGCTATAGATATACATATATCCCCATATCTCTTCCCTCTTGCATCTCCCTCCCTCCCACTCTCCCTATCCCACCCCTCTAGGTGGTCACAAAGCAGCGAGCTGATCTCCCTGTGCTATGCAGCTGCTTATAAGTCTTCTTAATCCAACACTAATGTGTTTCCATTATAATGACATTCTTCTAACAAGTAATAATGATTAGGAATTACATTCTCTACTAATTGTCAGGCATGTTTTTTACATTTATTTAATTTTCATCCTCAAAACAGTCCTATGAGATTTGTATCATTATTTATATTTTATAAAGGAGGAAATCAAAGCTGAGTAATAAGTGAATTATTAATATTTGCAGAACAGAGTTGGGATAACACCCAGTTCTATTGTTTTGATTCTTTTTTTATGAGTTATTTAAATTGTAATTTATTTCATATGGACATAGTAATTTAACAAATGTTCATTTAAGTATTTTCAGTAGAGTTAAAAAACAATCTAGTATTTATAATATGTGTATTTTCTTTTTTCACTAATTTTATTGAGATATAATTGACATATAGCATTAAGTTTAAGGTGTACAGCCTGTTGATCTGATACATTTATATAGTCCAATATGATTAACATCAGAGCTTTAGCTAACACCTCCACAGTGTCACATAATTCGATTTCATTTTGGGGTGAGGACACTTAAGATCTACTCTCTTAGCAACTTTCAAGTATATTGTATGGTGTTGTTAACTATATTCCCAATGCTGTATATTAGATTCCCAGAACTTACTCATCTTCTAACTGGAAGTTTGTACACTTGGACCAACCTTTCCACATTTTTCCCATCTCTAGCTCCATGTTACCACAATTCTACTCTATTTCTATGAGTCTGGCTCTTTTGGATTCCACATATAAGTGAGATCATACAATATTTGCCTTTCTCTAACTTATTTCACATAGCATAATACCTTCAATCCATCCATTTATCTCAAATGGCAGGATTTTCTTCTTCCTTCTGGCTGAATGATATTCTATTGTATATACATACCGTATCTTCTTTATCCATTCATCTATTGACAGACTGTTAGGTTGTTTGCTTATCTTGACTATTATAAATAATACTGCAAGGAGCATGGGAATGCAGATATCTCTTTAAGATCCTGTTTTCATTTCATTTAGGTATATACTCAGAAGTGGAATTGCTAGATCATATGGTAATTCTCTTTTCAAGTTTTTGAGAAACCTCCATACTATTCTCCATTGTGGCTGTACCAATTCACTATGCACAAACATTCCCCTTTCTCCACATCCTCACCAACACTTGTTACCCCTTGTCATCTTGATGACAGCCATTCCAACAGGTGTGACATGAGATCTCCTTGTGGTTATAATTTGTATTTCCCTGATAATTAGTAATGTTGAACATCTAAGCACCTTTTCATGTATCCTGTTGCCATTTGTATGTCTTCTTTGGAAAAATGTCTAATTCCACCATCCATTTTTTAATCAAATTGTTTGTTTATTTGTTATTGAGCTATGTAAGTACTTTATATATTTTGGATATTAACCCCTTATCAGATATATGGTTTGCAAATATTTTCTAACATTCCATAGGTTGCTTTTTAATATTGTTGATTGTTTCTTTTGCTGTGCAGAAGCATTTTTATTTGATATAGTCCAACTTACTGATTTTTGCTTTTGCTTTTGATGTCATATCCAAAAAATCATTGTCAAGATCAATGTCAAAAAGTTTTCCCTATGTTTTCTTGTAGGAGTTTTAAGCCTTATGTTTAAGTCTTTAATTCATTTCAAATTAATTTTTGTGAGTGATGTAAGATAGGAGTCCAATTTCATTTTTCTGCTTATGGTTATCCAATTTTCCCATCACCCTTTATTGAAGAGACTACCTCTTCCCCATGGCATATTTTTGATTCTCTTGTCAAATATTCGTTGACTACATATGTGAGGGTTTCTTTCTTGACCCTTGATTCTATTCTGTTGATTTATGTGTCTATTTTTAATGCCAGTACAATGCTGTTTTGATTAATATAGCTTTGTAGTATAGTTTGAAATTAGGAAGTGTGATGCATCCAACTTTGTTCTTTCTCAGGATTGCTTTGGCCATTTGAGGTCTTTTGTGGTTTCATATGAATTTTATAATTTTTTTCATTTCTGTGAAAAATGCCATTGAGATTTTGATAGGGATTGTGTTGAGTCTATAGATGACTTTGGGAAGTATGGACATTCTAAATTCACTCTTTCTACTCTATACTCTTAATATTTTTTGAATTATTATTTATGAGAAATAGTTTGAGGCCAAATCCCTATGCCTTAATTGTAGCAGATGTTAGAGACTACTTTACTAAAAATCTCATTCCCAAAAAGTGAGAACAAAGCTAATTTCAAATTCTTGTGAGTAAATTGGCAAGTGTAATTGATGACCTGTTTCTAGCAGGATAAGTGTATGGTGATACTTAGTATTCCTCCCATCCTTCTTTCTTCATTGTTGTTAAGACCTATCTTATAGTAACACTGCAGAATTTTAGAGCTGAAAGAGATTACAGATTCACCCAATTCAATCTTCCAAGCAATGTGAGGAATCTTCTCTTCAATCTCTTTTTGCCTTAGTTTAGTCATCTGAAAAAATGAAGAAAATATAATAATACCTACTTAGATTATTTTAGAATGATTGAGTTGTTTATGTAAAATGCTTAGAATAATTTCCGTTATGTAGTATGCACTTTAAATGGTTATTTTTCTCTAGTTTAGAAATATAAATAGCCTTCTCCAAGTTGGGATAAAATTTTAAGTAATGCTGACTAAATAAAATTGGAAATTAATTCAGTTTTTTTAAATGAACAAACCAGTTGTATAGAGCTAACCTTAACACTTCTAATATATTTAAATGGTTTTCTACTGAAAATTATCATTTCTTGGTTCAAGGCTTGTAATGTCAAAATATTGATTTTTGACAAAATTCAGACCTTATCTTTCCAGAATTAAACCATTGTTTGGCTATGTACCAAAATCAGGAAATATACAGAAATTTTTAATATACAGAAAGTTCTGCCATTTATTGATTATACTGATGTGAACTGAATAGCTTCAATCTGAATCATTGTTTTATAATAGTGTACTTTCAATATTGCATGTTAAATAGTTTTCAATTTTGAAAACTACAAAAGAGAATTGATCAAAAATATAATCAAATGAAAGTTTAAAGTTCAGGAATGGGATTTTAAAATCAAATTATTATCTTATTGGTGATGTTACAGTTAATTCTGGACATTTAAATTGCAATGATATAAGCTCCTGACACCAGTTAAGAGTTTTCTGCCCCAGGTGTTCCAACCAGAGAACAGCTAAGAGAAGCTGACCTTCCCAATAGCACATCGTGAAGTTCTCTTAAAATAAATGAATAACCTGGCCTCATTGACTAATCTGAGCAGCGCCTCTATCAGCAGCTTTTATATATTTCAGTTTCCATAAGGAATTCTTGCTTGTCTTCTGATGATTTTTTTAATGAGGATATATTTTATATTTTAATATATTTTATTGTTTTGTAAACTAGATTCTATTCAGTGTGGATTGTACTTTTATTCTTCTTTCTATTCTTTTGACTAGAGTGAGCCAGCCTAAAAATGGCAGTTTCTATTAGATATGTTCACAAAAAGGAAGATAAGATGTCTTTTTTTTTCTTCCCATGGAATAACTCATAGAATTTTCTTTTACTCCCCGGAAAAAAGTCTTCTATTCCACTTCTAATTTGTGACTATAAACATAAAGATTGACACCTATTGACAACTACACAGAAACATGTTAAAACTTCTCCTAAGGAAGCATCAATAAATAATTAAATGGAAGAATAAATTAATATAAATAAAACTAAAGACTAAAGAGTTAAAATATGAATATAGTCTGTCATTTAGTTAATAGTATTGTACCAGTTTCCTGATTCTGATTATTGTATTATGATCATGTAAGATGTTATCATTGAGGAAAGATAGGTGAAGTGTACATGGAAGTCTGTACTATTTTTCAACTTCGTGAAGAGTTTAAAATTATTTCAGAATACAAAGTTTTTGTATTCAATATTAATAAGGGGCCCTACACTTGAAACTGGAATATTTTACCCTTAGGATGACTTAGTCTACATGTTAAGAAATAAGGTCATGGATCACTGTAATATTCATGATTTTCAACACATGTGTCTCATTAGAGCCACCCCCCATCAATACTGTAATTAACTGAGATGGAGATAGGTAAAATATGGTATACCTGAAAACTATGTGAGTAATATGTTGTTGTCTTTAGTTCTAGAAAATAACCAGGTAGTCCAGAATATCTCACTGAAATATTTGGAGAGCGTAGCACAATGATGTTTCTTTAATTACGCTCTTAGGCCTAGTTTTATTTTTCTGCCTCAAAATAAACCTAATTACATTAAACTCACTTCCACTGAGAAGGCTTCAAAAGGATTCCTCTAGTGCATCATATTTTTACAAAACACTTTTATCAATGTGAATATCAAGAACAAGAGTTATTTTAAGGATCACATATATGTATAGATGAAAACACTTTACAAATTCTAATGCAAAATATACCTTAAGATGCTGTAATCCTTTCTGTTTGAATCATTCTAACATTGTCTTCAGAATGATTCTGAATATGATAAAATGAAAAGTACACGGTCTCCTAGAGGAGATAGACAAGGCTTTGCAGTAGCTAGATAAAATCTGACAAACTTCAATATGCTTAAATCTCAGTTTCCTGTGAAAACAGGGATAAAGTATCTGGAATTGTTGTGAAGATTACAATACATAATTATGTTAAATTACTAGGTCAATTTTAGAACATATAAGGGACTTGCTTATAACGAGTTTCACTCCCTGTCTTCCCTACAAAATGCAGAAATTAAATTATCCATTGAAAAATGGCTGCAACATTCCTTGACAGAATGTGTCCTGCCCATTATTAAGCTCCAGTTTCTTGATCAGATTAAAGATGGTATTTTGATTATTTCTGCATTGACTACCTAAGGATTAACAGGAGCCCTGAAGTTATGGAGATGAAATAAACAGACCATAAGTAAACCAGAAAGCCTTAAATTATAACTACACAATGATGCATTATATTTATTTGAATTTTCACTATTCTAAATTGTTTTGAACATAACATAGCTTTCATTGAGTAACAAATCTCTACTAGGTTCTACTAGCTTCTGATTATTTCAGCACTTTGCACAGTGCCTGACACATAATACTCAGCAAATGTTTGTGAGATGAATAAATGCTAAATGAATGAAATATATTTCTAATGATATTTTCTAATGTATTGTGAAAAACAAATGATTCAATGCATTTCTTTTATGCAACTATAAGAACAAGCAAAACATAATTAATAAGATACGTTGTAGAGTTTTATAGAAAACTTTCAAAGATCATCACTGAACAAGTCATCATTTAAATCTAGACCACATCTGTTTAAAATTTAGTCAACTTCATTTGTATGGTTCTAAGTTATTAATTTATACATACAGAAGACTGATAGCAGAAGCATGTGCTAACAGTATTAAAAAGGAAACAATTTGCTCAAAGTTACAAATGAATCTTTTTTAAAGAATGACAGAATTAGATTGACTTATGTAAGACCTTAGAATTCAACACCAAATGCTTGCTAGAGAAATGAATTTTCATGTGAGTAAGTAATGAAATATTGATTCATCCATTTTTTCCCAAGATTTCCATCATCAGTCTTCTATTTCTACTTGCTCCTGGCTGCCACAACTGTAAAACCAACGCTCCTGTTCCAACTGTAAAACCAACGTCTGCCTCTGCAGGATTTGCTCACTGAGATCTTCACTTGCTGCTTGCTCAGGTGTCAGCATCTCCATCACAGGACAGAATAGCTGTCCTCAGGTATATAGTAACCAAGTGACTAGCCAGGCTAACCAAGAAGAAAAGAGAGAGGACCCCACAAAAAAATGAATCCATAAATAATGAAAGAGGAGAAATAAAAACTGATACCACAGAAATACAATAAAAAATCCTAGAAGAATACTATGAACAGTTATATACCAACAGATTGGATTACCTATAAGAAACGGACAAGTTTCTGGAAACATAAAGCCTGCCAAAAAGGAGTCAAGAAGAAACATAATTTGAACAGACCAAACACTAGAAGTGAAATAGAATCTGCAATTTACAAAATATTCCCTCCAAACAAAAGTCCAGGAATGGACAGCTTCACAATTTTATCAAACATGCAAAGAAGAACATATACCTATCCTGCTCAAACTATTCCAAAAAATTAAAGAGGATGAAACACTCCCAAATTCACTCCATGAAGCCACCATCACCCTGATATCAAAACAAGACAAAGACACTACAAAAAAAGGGAAGAAAATTACAGGCCAATATGTTTGATGAATATAGATGCAAAAATCTTCAAAAAAATTAACAAACTGAATCCAACAACACATGTAAAGGATCATACACAATGATCAAGTTGGATTCATTCTAAGGTCACAAGGGTAGTTCAGCATACACAAATCAACCAATGTGATACACCCCATAAACGAAAGGAAAGACAAAAACTACATGATCATCTCAGTAGATGCAGAAAAAGCATTTGACAAAATTCAACATCCATTCATGATACAGACTCTCACCAAAGTGGGTATAGAGGGAACATGTCTCAACATAATAAAAGCCATTTATGACAAACCTACAGCCAACATAATATTCAACAGTGAAAAGCTGAACGCCTTCACACTAAGTTCAGGAATGGGACAAAGATGCCCACTCTCACCACTTCTATTCAACATAGTATTGGAAGTTCTAGCCACAGCAATCAAGCAAGAAAAAGAAATAAAAGGTATATAATTTAGAAGAAAAGAGGTAAAACTGTCACTATTTGCAGATGACATGATACTGTATATAGAGAACCTGAAACTCTCCACACAAAAGCTATTAGAACTAATAAACTAATTTAGCAAGATACAAGATTAATATACAGAAACCTGTTGCATTTCTTTATACTTATAATGAAATATCAGAAAGAGAAAATTTTAAAAAAATCCTGTTTAAAATCATGTCCCCCCAAAAAATACCTAGGAAAAAACTTAACCAAGGAGGTGAAAGACCTGTATGCTGAAGACTATGAAAAATTGATAAAGGAAATTGAAGATGAGTCAAAGAAATGGAAAGGACTCTCATGCTCTTGGATTGGAAGAATTAATATTGTTAAAATGGCCATACTACCCAAGGAAATCTACAGATTTAATGCAATCCCTATCAAAATACCCATGACGTTTTTCACAGAACTAGAATGAATAATCTTAAAATTTATATGGAACTACAAAAGGCCCAGAATTGCCAAAATAATTCTGAGGAAAAAGAACAAAGCTGGAGGCATAACCTTTCCAGACTTCAGACTATACTATAAAGCTACAGTAATCAAAACAGTGTGGTATTGGCACAAAAACAAACACATAGATCATTGGAAAAGAACAGAAAGCCCAGAAATATACCCACACACCTGTAGTCAGTTAATCTATGACAAAGGACATAAGAATACACAATGGAGAAAAGACAGTCTCTTCAACAAGTGATGTTGGGAAAGCTGGACAATTACATGTAAATCAATGAAATTAGAACACTCCCTCACATCATATACAAAAATAAACTCAAAATGGTTTAAAGACCTAAATATAAGATATGACACCATAAAACTCCTGGGAGAGAACATAAGCAAAATGTTCTCTGACATAAATTGTAGCGATATTTTCTTAGATCAGTGTCTCAAGGCAAAAGAAATAAAACAAAAATGAACAAATGGGATCAAATCAAACTTAAAAGCTTTTGCACAGCAAAAGAAATCATCAACAAAATGAAAAACCTACCTATGGAATGGGAGAAAATATTTGCAAGTGATGCAACAAACAAGGGGTTAATATCCAAAATACACAAACAGCTCATAGAGCTTAATCTAAAAAAAAAAAAAAAAAAAAAAAGAAAAACAACCCAATCAAAAAGTGGGCAGAAGATCTAAATGGACATTTTTCAAAAGAAGACATGCAGATGACCAAAAAGCACATGAAAAGGTGCTTAACATTGCTAATCATTAGAGAAATGCAAATCAAACCCACAATGAGGTGTCACCTCATATTGGTCAGAATGGCTCTCATCAAAAAGTTTATAAGTAATAAATGCTGGAGAGGGTGTGGAGAAAAGGGATCCCTCTTACACTGTTGGCGAGAATGTAAATTGATGCCGCCACTAAGGAAAACAGTATGAAGTTTCCATACAAAACTAAAAACAGGGCTACCATATGATCCAGAAATCCCACTTCTGTGTATATATCTAGGAAAAAAAAACCCTCTAATTTGAAAAGATACATACACTGCAATATTCATAGCAACACTACTTACAATAGCCAAGACATGGAAACAATCCAAATGCCCACCAACAGATGATTGGCTTAAGAAGTTGTGGTAGTATTTATATATTTCTTATTAGGTCTAGCATTATTTTTATAGATTTCCTAGGAGTTTCTTTGGAAACAATTATTATCAGCTATGAATAAAGACATTTTTCATTCATTCATTTCAATCTATATCCTAGTATGGTAATTTGTATCTTCTCTCCTTTTTTGTAGGTAATATGGAAAACATTGGTTTTTAAAAAGAACCAAATTTTGGCTTTTAAACATTTTGTCTACTGTTTTTATGCTCTCTATTTCATTGATTTTTGCTCTTATTTCATTATTTATTACCTTTTATATTTACTCTGGGATTAATTTGCTCTTCTTTTCCTGGCTTCTTAAATTAAAAACTTAGATCATTGATTTAATCATTTCTTCCCTTCAATACAGGCATTTAAAAGTATAAATTTCTAAGAAATGCTTTAGCTATATCCACTAAATCATAATGTTTTATGTTTTCATCATTATTCAGTGAAAATAATACTACTTTTGGGTGGGTTTTTTTGATGCATGGTTTACATACAAGTATATTACTTAATTTCTAAATATTTCCGTATTTCCTAGATATTTTATTGTTATTGATGTTTAATTTAATCCTATGGTTGTTTTCAGATCAGAATCTGTAAGATTTTAATCTTTGAATTAAATTTATTTTATGGCTGAGCAGATGGTTTATCTTGGGGAATCTTTCACATGCACATGTAAAGTTTATATAGTTTGTACTTGTTGAGTTAGTGTTCTAATAATGTCATTAGATCAAGATGTTTGACAATGATGTTCAAATTTTCGAAACTGGTACTTATTTTTTCTAGTAGACTTTCCCCTGATTCATAGATTCCTATATCCAAATGACTGTTACACATATTAACTTCATTGTCTAAAGTATATTTTAGACTCAACAGGAAACTGCTCAAATATGTCCCCCACCAAGCCTCCACTATTTCAGTAAGTTTTAACACTATTCATCCATTTGTCCTTTGCTCAAGTCAAACACTAAGAATAATTTTCTTTACTTCTTTTTTTTCTTACACACTACTTCCAACCCTGTTCTACCTCCAAACATATTAAAAATGACAACTTATGAACATTTCTATGGATAAATCTATAGTCCAACCATGATATCTTTCACTGACTGCCCTTTTTGCCCCCCTCCTCCCCTCATAACTTCACATCCCATTTGTCAAAGAAGAGACAGAAAGATCTTATTAAATCCTCCATTGGCTCTCATGTGACCAGGAAAACATATAACTCCATATCATGGCCCACTGGCCCCTGCATGTGTCTCAAACTTACGTCAAGCCACTCTTCCCCTTCTTCATTATTCTCCACACACAGTGGCTTTTGTTTTCCCCTTCATATGTGAAGTCTGAGGGTTTAGCACTTCCTGTGTCTTCTACTTAAAACAGTCTTCCCCCAGATTATCTGATTCTCTCAAGGTTGCTTCCTCTCTCTGCAGAAATCTTAACACAAATATCAACTTTTCTTATGGGACTTCCTTGACTTCCCAAATTCATGTACTACCCACCATCACTTCCTCAATATTATGCTATTTTATCTTCTTCATTACTGCTTTTATTACCTGAAACTATTTATTTGTTTATGCATTTATTATCTCTCTCTTTCCTGGAAGGTGATATTGTAAGAGGAGGAATTAGGTAAATTGAGTTCAGTGTTCCTGTTGTATATCCTGTCTCTAATATAGTGCCTGATACACAGTAACCACCTAATAAATATTGATTAATTGATTGACTGATTGAATAACTGCATTTCTCTCAGTTTGGAAAAGAGACCTAAGTGTTTAGCTTAATTATCAATGATACATATTCATAGATTTCACTAGGTACATGACTTTCTCATGGAAAGTCATGAATGGGACGCTTCCCATAAGTGATTCACTTTTTTAATAATCCCCACTTTTTCTGTTTAACCTAAATCCCTCCATTGTATTTTAAATCAGTTCCTCCTGTCTCTACCCAGTATGTGATGAAAAACAGCTGTTTGCCTCTCTTTGAATCCTTTCTGTCATTCAAGACCATCATGAGGCCAGGTCTCTTTCTTCTTTCTAGGCTAAATAATTCTGCCATTTTTAACACTTCCTGAAATTCTGAGTGTCTACCCCTGAAATCCTTTCCAGGACTCTTGATTTACAGTCTTGTCCAATAGAACTTTCTGCCACATGGAAACATTCTAAATCTGTGCTGTCCAATGCAGCAACCATTAGCTATATGTGTGTAAGGAGTACATGAAATGTGAGGAACTGAGGGACTGAATTTTTAAATTTTATGTAATTTTAATTAATTGAAATTTAAATATCCACATGAGATTAGTGGCTACCAAACTAGCACAGCTCTTTTGGAAGCTGTGGAGTATGCTATATACTCCTATGCAAGAAGCCTATTTTATTTACTAGTTGAAGACTCATATTAAATATGAAACAGGATATTATTTTTAAAGTTTGTTGTTAAAAAAGTTCCAACACAGTATTTAAAGCAAATTTTGGATCTAAGTTTTCTTAAACTTGACTTTAATTATAAAATTGACGTTAGAGCATTAGTTAGCTACGTAAAAATCTTTTTATTTATGGAAGAAGCTAACTTTAAGAACCTTAATTTATGGTATGGCAGATTTATTGTAACAACTTCTGTGATTTTCCTCATATATGGCATTTCTTTCTGATGAAATGAAACGTACAGAACTATTTGATTTTTCTAACTTTTTAAGGTATATGCCATTTAGACTAGATTTTCCTCAGATACTATATATGATGCTGTGTTTAAATTTCTTAACACTGATGACACCCTCTGATATTAAACTTATTTTCATATTTTAAGGTGAGGGACATGTATTAATTAGAGACAGCAGGTGGTATTTAAAAGTCAGCCTCACATATCTGGGTTATGGTTATGTCATGATATCTAGTGCACTTTTTGATTGAAATAACTGTGTTCATTAGACAAGTAAGTGAGATTTATGCCAAATTTGGCTATCAAACATGTTTTTGTTTCTGAATTTATATGTCATATTTCACTTCTGATTTGGGGGATTAAAAAGAGTGTTCGCCTTTATTTTGTTTTTTACAAATGAGAAGTATCTTGATTTAAGAAATGGATGTCAATTTTTTTTAGCTTATTTAGTTGAGCTCTCCTTAATACATTTGAGACTCCAAACCTCATTTATGCTGAATTAATTGAATATCAAATATAAAACCAATGTCCTTTATATTGAAATTTTAGTACTGCTGCTAGTCACAAAGCATGCTTATACATTTCTATTGATATATCACTTCTAATATTTCAGCTTTATTTAAAGCAGGAATTTTTTAAAAATTAAGGGGAGGAAAAGCCTTCCAGATGTCATCTGTGCTATATCTCCCCTAGACAGGAAAGCTGAACATATGGTTCAAGACTGAAGGGAATAATGGATCATCATATTTTTAGGATTCCTTGAATATACCATCTCAAGACTTCTTTTATTTTTCCTTCTTTCTTCTTCATAGAATCTAGCTATTTCTGACACAATGTGAAAAGGTTTAACTTTTTAAAAAACTAGCAGTAAAGGAGATAATGCTTCAATAATATTGAAATATCATTTTGAATTCATCACCCATGCTCTGAAATCTTAATGAGCTAAGGGTCACATATTTTACAACCATTTCTCTTTGAATCTCTATCTTTCTATCTCTCTGTCTCTCTGTCTCTCTCTCTCTCTCACACACACACACACACACACACAATGTGGCTATCAGCTTTAACAAAAGTCAGTCTACTTACTTAATATCTAATATGTTCTTCATTTTTTGATGGTAGAGAAGAAAAACTAAAATCTCAGTAAAATAAACATGTTGTGTGGTTTTTGTAAGGCAGGAGTCTTCATATAAGTGATTTTCCCCCCCAGTACAGAAAAGTGTACTGCTTAAAGGCCACAAATTTCATTAGTGGAAGGATAATTGAAAATTTTGACTTCAGTGATCAAAAACTGTGAGACATTTTCCACCTCCCTTCTTTAATGGTGCATGCAAATGCTAAATTTCATATATCGTGATGAATGCAATCGTGATGAATTTCGTATATCCTTAAGCATGCGAATGACTATGTTTGCCACTATCAAAGGTAAAATTAAGAGATTTATTAGAAAGCTTTCCCCCTGAAAGTTCCAAATTTAATTAAATGAAATTCATTAGAAAGTATGCCAAGTCCCCCCAGACTCATTTCCCACCAGTTATGTCTAACCCATTATCATCTGTGCTTTGTTTATATGTCCAGTTATGCTGTTTAACACACGGAAGTATGCTTTTGACATCTCTTTATCGAACCCTTAATGAATAAACAAAATAAGTAAGAAAAATGAAAAAGAAAAAGAAAGTATGCCAAAGACATTACAGAAGAAAGGAACAACTAGTGATATATATACATATAGTTGGTGAGAAGAAGAAATAACCATATATATAACCACACATGCACACTTTTTTAAACTTTTAAAAAAAATCTTACACCTGAGAATTCACAAATGTCAGTATCATCCTTTGCATGTACTAATATGTGGCATGGCATAATCTTTGTTTTATCCTGATACTCTACACACATATATAAATACACATACACAGAGCAACACCTTCATCTTTTTCTTGCTGTAGTTCTTACACTTTTTGACTCATAGAATTCTCATATGGAAAAAAATCTGAGGGCTTCACATCTTTCTTGAAGTTTGACAAGGGACCTCTCCTTAGGAACTTGAGAGAAAGAGCTTTCAAGCATTTCACTATAACTGGCACACTCAGAAAAGGTTTATTGAGCTGAAATTTTTTATCTCCCAAATAAATCGAGCTAATGCATTTTCCTCTAGACAGTTTTAAACTTAAGAGGTCTTAGGAGCAGAAATCTAAAGATAATTTTTCTTTTTGGGGGGCAAATTTTATTCTATAAAATTTAGCTTCCATATTGTTAGTCTCAATTATAGTTTTAAATGCAGAATATATCTAGACCCCATGATATGTTTACATTTTATTGAGCAGAAACAGTTGTTAAATGTTTCCATATTAAGAATTGAAGAATATAGACATTAACTAGTAAAGCCCAGTGCAGTATTTAAATTACTCCCCAAAGGTGTATCTGTTTCTTAAAATTTAGGGTGATTTTAAGTCTTTATTTTTCTTGCCAAAAGTTTATTGATCTTATTTGTCTTTTTAGTGAGCCACCTTTTGACTTTGTTAAAAATCTCTGTTCTATTTGCTTTCTGTATCCTAAAATCTGTTCAAAACTTTATTATGTCATTTATTTTATGTGTATTGTGATTTTTCTAACTTCTTAAAGTAAAATTTTACTTCATTAATTTTCAGAAAATTTTGCCTCATTCTTTTTTCCCCTTTTCACAAATTAATATTTTTAGCACAATAAAAATAAAGACAGAAGCTAAAATTTACTTGTTATAAGGATTTTGGAAGGAGAGAAAAATATTAAACAGACACAAGAAACTTAAAACATAGTATTCCAAAACAGTTCAATAATTAGACATAGACTTGTGCAAATGTAGGTGAATTTCTACAAACACCGAATTAAGAAAACAAAAAGACATCTTCAAAAAACCAAAATTTAAAAGGGCCTCAGATTTTTCTTCCAAAATAATAAATACCAAAACACAACAAATAAAACATCTTCAGGCATTTGGGAATCTCTTTATCCATTTTATAATCAGAAAAAAAACTAAGATGAAATGTAATAAAACAGAGAATGATGACAATGAGCAGAATGAATAGTATAAAGAAATAGCAAAGATGTAATGATACAAAATAAATCATTCTACTAATTTAAGTTGGAGATAATAAGATCTAAACTATATAAATAGTAGATATAGGAAGAAAAAAACAAGTTTGAGACTCACTGTATATCATGAAATAGTGTCATATGGAATAAAAGGGTTAGCATAAATTCTGAATTATAAATCATTTAACTCATCCTTGGCATATCCATCTGTTAAATGGGACCAAACTCACAGGATTATGATGAGGTAATACTGCATCTTATTTACATATCCGTATCCTCTCCATTTAATGAGATAATGTGTGGGAGGAAGCATTATAAACTTCTAAGCTATATTCCAAAGTCAGGTGTTATTTACTATTGCTTTTATTGCTGAAGCTAAGTCTGGAGTATTTGGAAACTTCTTTTATCTGGAAGGTGAGGAAGAAACCCAAAAATTATTCCAGGATTCTAGTTCTGAATGATTGGAACAATGGAAATATTTTTAAAAAAATAACAAAGTAACTGGGCTTATCATTTATTTCCCAAATAGACTTTGCTTGCCCTTGAATTCAGGTTTATGTTCAAGGTATTTGTAATAAAAGATGTGGATATATGAAAGACAGGCTGGATTAGAGAAGGAAAACAATTCATTAAACTATGGATGTGTTAACACTAAGAGCATTTTATGCTACAACATTTTAGTAGAGATAGAAATGCTAAAGTAAGCAAGCAACTATAAATTTAAATGTGGAACTTGAAAGACAAGTTGGATTTGTTATTCCACTGCCATAGAATTTTTAAAGGTCATGATTACTTAAAGATTTAATCTACCTTCTCACTTCATAGGTACAAAGCTTAGGTAAAAGAGCAGACTTAAGAGATAAGAAAAGAGGCTTAGTGAATAAATAAAACAAGATGAATAAAATATAGTTCTGTGTGAATTTGTCTTGAAGTTGGATGTTTTTGTTATTGTTGTTTGTTTGTTTTGATTTTGGAAGACAATGAAAAATGAGGATAGGAGATCTAGATCTAATATTAGGCAACTTAGCTAGGTGAGTCAGTCAAATAACACCAAGGAAAATAAAATGAAGCAGTTGTAAAGTCTGGAGTACAATCAGTACATTATAATAAACAAGGCCAGGTGGCAGAGTTGCAAGGCATTGCTCAAAAAAACCAAAAGTAAGAGGAAAGTCAAGGAGAAAGAGAATATTAAAAATTTTAAAACAACTATTTAATTTTGGAGCAAGGAAACCATTGGCAACCTTTGAGAGAACAATTCCAGTAGAGCAGTGATGATGGAAGCCAGCTGGCAGAAGGCTATGACAGTAGAAAGTGGAGAGGAAACAAAGGCATCAATCCTTGGAGAAAATTGGATAATTTTTCAGGTTTGTGTTCTAAGGGCTTATCACAGTCCCTGGCATTTAGTGGAAATACCAAAAGCATCTGTTGAAATGAAATGTATTTGAGTGTGAGAGTTCAAGATGAAGAAACTGGTTAAAGATTAGGAATGCAGAAAAAAATTAGG
Organism: Physeter macrocephalus; assembly: GCF_002837175.3. NCBI lineage: Eukaryota > Metazoa > Chordata > Mammalia > Artiodactyla > Physeteridae > Physeter > Physeter macrocephalus. The sequence continues at coordinate 24,966,769 of NC_041219.1, forward strand.
GAACAGAGTGGGAAAGGGCCATAGAAATGGCAGGAGTCATATTTGACATAGACCTGGGATCTTGAACCAAGTGTTGATATATCAGAGTATTATTGCACAAGGAATGTCAGAGATTGAGGTTAAAGGTGGTGTAAAGACCAAAGGTTCCAGCAAGAATCTGGACAACAAATAGAGGGATCCCCCCAAAGTGGTATTATGCTAAACTTCTCCATCTAGTAAATTCTTTATATCCTTCTTCTGTACTGGAGCCAATCCTTACACAGTAATAGATGAGACTTTTAGAGACTTAGAGATAAGAACAGATAAATGGTACGCTTCTCAAAAAATTGAGTTTAAAGAGGAAAAAAAGACAAACAAAATTTGGATTTAGTAGAAGAAAAATGGTGCTAGGAAGAGGATTTATGAATGGTACTCAGATCCACAGAAAATCAGAAAGAAATGGAATAAATATATAAAATGAAGCACTAGCCCTAGAGAGAATTTTCTTTTTCCTAGAGCCTAATGGGGAAAGAGAGGGGATAGGTAAAGAAAAAAAGTTGTCGAGCTGATGATGAGAAAAAATGCTGAATTCATGTCCAAGAACTTAAATCTTTTTTTAATTGAACTATAGTTGATTTACAATATTGTGTTAGTTTCAGGTGTACAACACTGTGATTCAGTTATTTTTTCAGATTATATTCCATTATAGGCTATTACAAGATAGTGAATATAATTCCCTGTGCTATACACAGAGAACTTAAATCTTCCTGTGGAAGTAACCTACTGAGTCTTCTGTAAAGGTAGGTCAATGGAAAGTGATAGAATTGAAGATATCAGACCAGAGTTGATCTTGTGGAAGATTCATGAAGTAAACAGCAAAAGAAAAACTAAATGTTTTTCCACCATTAAGATAATGAGCAAGGAACTATTTTGTATCATGTATACATAGTGAACTAAAGCTATCGTGTTTTGCATCTCCTTAGATTATGGCAAATGAACAAAGCAAGCAGTGCAAATGATCCAAGAAGGAGATAGTAAAGAAACACATTGTATTTGTGTTAGCCATGTCAAATTAGGTCATAAATAGCTAAGTATATCCAGTATCTAAGGTTTTCATATTGGTGTCTAACTGTACCTTTGTCAGTTAAGCTTCCCACATAAAATCTATTTACGGGATAGAGACTTCCAGATATGAAAGTGTTGCTCTCTGGTAGTTCTCAACAAATCAACTTTTCAAAAAGAAGAGAATGGTAAAATATTCCCAGTCATCCACTGGACAAAACTATATGATATAGATCTTATTTCAAAAAAATCTTACTATGACATTTGTCTTACACAGAAGTTCTACATCTATAAAGTGATGCTGTAATTTTAATCAAAGTGACTCCTATTTTAAATTTTATTTCAAACTTTCAGTTTTCTTTCTAAGCTCTTAATTGTTTTCTTCATTGACATTAAGTTTCTTACGACAAATGTTTGGTGTACTAGCTCTCAATAACTGTTAACTAAGAATTGGCATGATTTTTTTACTTTGCTTTTCCAGTTTTTTAGTTCTAGGTATTTTACAGTTTGGCCTTCTTTTAAAAAATAGATTTCATAATATTTGTGCCTTAGTTCTATGTGCAAGAGATCAATAGTACATAAAAATACAGAGAGTTCCAGACCTCATGGACCTGTCTTGTAGGAAAGACAGATATTAATGGCTTAATAATATAGTCCTATTTACATTGAATAACTAAAGGAAGGGATATCAAAATTTTCTTTTTTGATCTCCTGAAAAGATGATAAAAAGAACATATGAACTGTTAACTACAATGGCTAATCATGTCATAAATTGCACAAATGATATTTAAGATCTAAAATGATTTATATACATAAATAGCTATAATACAATTAATAATTACATATAAGTGATATGTGATAGATAAATTAATTTTATATGTACATGGGTAATTGTATGTATAGCTATATATGTATCATATATGTGACATAATAGATAAAATAATGTTATCTTCTGTATGGGTATGTGCATTATTTATATAGACATACATGACATTAATTTAGTCTAAACTGTGAATCTTTACCTTTATCTCTGTATAAATACTTTCAGTGTAAATATCCATTTCTACCTTTTACTCAAACTGAAATATTTAATACACAAACCTTGACAATAGCCTGAATCTTAATCAGGTTTTTCTTATTCAAGGTCTCAAGGCATTGTCTCCTGTTCCTTATATCATTATTACTCAGCTAAATTGCTACCCTTATTGTCATTTATTTTAAAACCAGCTGCTTTAGCATATTTTGACTATTCAGAAAGTGCCCTGCACAATTTCACCCACAGTTATAAAAACCAAGATGTCACTCATGTGTGTAGATTCGTAAATAAATGTAACGGTTTGGCAGAACAGGCCCACCTGTTCTGGTAGGCTCCAATCCCACCTCATATCTTCTGCAGCTTCTTCTTTTATAATATATTCCAATACATTCCCACCTTCTTTTCTTTAATTCTTTTAAAATGTAGGCACTTCAATAACACTATTATTTCTAAATTGCTGATGTTATCTCTCTTTATTTTATCTTCTTGTCAATTCTTAAGAATGTTGACCTTAGAAGATACTTATCTTGAAAGACTCACTTAACTTCTCTGAATCCCAGATCCCTCGGCCTGTAAAATGTGAATAGAGACATCTACTTTGGAGGAATATCTTGAGAATTAAGTTAAGTAATGTGTGTAAGGTGCTTAGGATAATGCTCAACATTATGGCCGTGGTAACTATCTGGTTTTTATATTTCAAAGTGGAGCTTCTTTTAGACTTCCAAGCTGTGTCCCCCTTCTCTTTGCCATTTCATGTATACTGCCTACAGCATTTCAGCTATTCTTCATTAAGTATTTTTTGTAGGACCTGACTTGTATTTTGTCCTGTATTTTGGAATCTTTAGTATTTTCTTTCTGGGATTTTGGCCTGAATAAATATTGCCATAGCAAAATATCATCATGAACCTGATTATTTTCTTCTTGGGCATAAATTAGTGTTTCCTTAGTTTATTGACTTAGCACCTGCACTGATTATCTTGTTGTGTTAGGGTAAGGGCTAAACAAGGCAAAGACCAGGAGTTCATTCCCTGTTTAGGCCAGTTGGGGTTGCACTGACAACACATTTCTTTCATGGTCACAGATGTGCCCCTAACCCTGACCATCTGCTTAGCAAATGAGCAGGAGGGGCAGGGTAAGTAACAGTGGTCTGTATTATACAACCCAGTCCCAGCACTAACACTGTATGCCACTAATCGCATCATCATCATATTTAAAGACTAGAGCACAGCTGAGCAGATGTCTTGGGTGTGATCCAGGAACAACACCAATGAGGGGGGAGAGTGAGAAAAATGAAATCCTTGGATAAAGTGGCATCCAACAGGGACCCTGAGTACACTGATTTAGATGTACCTGTCATTGCAAATTATTTTGAAAGAGTAAGCAATTTTTATCTTTAATGATTCTTCAGTTATCCTCTACAAGAGGTTCAGGCAAACATCTACTTGAAATTTTTATCCTCAAGCCAATTTTACACTGTAAAATATTATATATACATAATACAGATTATATTATTTTATATATATATATGCGTGTGTATATATATATGTATGTATTTGGCTACAGTTTGAGTTTCAAAGTGGTGTGCTCTTAGTTGCCTTGTCATGATTTGTCTGATTTGGGTAATTTTAAATAAAATTTTCATTGAATTAAAGAATTTGAATTATAGCCATGAAAGGGAGATTTTGGCAAGCAGTTTAAAAGATCTCCAACCTCTCATTGCCTTCTGAATTCGAATTAGGCAAATATAAATTGGTTCTCTGTCAGAGCAAGCTGCCCAAAAGACAAAGCTGCACTATTAAAATCAAATGGCACAAACGTCAGCAGTACGCTGAGACATTGGGATTTCCAATGAGAAAAAACTTCATTAAAAGAATGGTGCTTTCCTCAGAGTTCTATTTTTATCCCCTGTCAGAGAAAATGATGAGAATCTCTGTTTTTTCAAAGGGAGAAAAAGGTGTTCACAGATGAATAGCATTTATATATTGGACACTTTTTCTTCCGGGGACAGTTTGATCAAGTTACTGGTTTATTATCTTTGAAATACTAATGAGATTTTTCCTTACAGAGGAAAGTAGTCTTTGTTCATAAGAAAAAAGAAATGATTCATTTATCAAGGCGTTTGCTCCCGATGCTTATCTTTTTTTTTTCATTTTTTTCATAAAAGTACATACTGCATTTAACATTTAACAATTAAATCAACAGTCAGTGACCTTTGGGTGTGACATTCCAAGTCTTTATTTGTTCACTCTAATTTCAGATTTCATGAGCCAGCAACGTACTTTAATGATTAGGAGATCTATTTATATAGTGTAAATATTATTGCAGACAAGCAGTAATGATTTAAAAGAATTGTTTATGAAGTTGTTTTTCTTAATTAAATGAGAGTAAAGCAGTCCACATGATCCTTGATTTTGCTTTTCTTTATAGAAGTTGCAGGAGAAAGATCACCTCTTGTGGGAGTCATTATGAGTCATAATTCTATGCTCTGTTATTCCTACGACAGCTGTTGGGAGCAGAGGCTGTCAAAAGGGAGCATAATGCTGTATTTGTTGGAGGCAGGGACTGTTTGATTTCACCTTTGCATCCTCTGTGCCTGGTGCATAGGAGGTTTTAATAATGGCTGTTCAATAAATAAATCCAGTTTGGAAGTATCCTTTTCAGATATGTTTGTCTTGAGGTACTATTGTACTGAATTACATTATTCTTTCATTTCACTATTGGCCTATTTATCTTTGCAGTCCTGCCTCCATGGAGGTATGAGTGAGGCCACCAATCATGGCTTCATTTCATAAAACATCTTTAATCTAACCTAATGTCTAATCATCTGCTAAAGCTCATGGATATGTCTTTAATTAGAAATACAGAATATTAACCTTCCAGACACTCACCCTAAAAATAAACCATAACTCTCAAATGTCTACTACGTATGAAAATTCTAAATGTGAAATAAGTACTTGGGAAAGATGTGTATATTAAATTTTATTTTCTGATCAAAACAGATAACTAAAAGAATTTTTTCATGGTTTTGGCCCCAATATCTAGAAAAGCTGTAATCCTTAAAAATATTAAGGGCATTATAATTTTTAACTGTATCTTTCTGTTACTTTTATTCCAATTTTAAAATCATTTTTAAATTTAGATTACTTCAAAAGAATTAAAAAGATTATTCTTTGTATTATATATGAATTTTGTGACATATCTCAGCTCCTATGGGCAATGAAGATGCTGTAAATTTTCATATAGAATTTATGAATTTTCCTTTTTGCTGACTCTGTATGTAGAACAGTGCCTAGCACATAAGTGTTCAATAAATGGTTTATAGTAGAACTGAACTAACTCAGGAATTCTATTTCTGAAAATAGAATAGAAGAGCAATTAAGTGTTGGAAATACTTATTCATAGACTACAATAAGTAAATGAGGGCCTCAGTACATGAACTCTTGCATTAAAGTATAATCTAATGGTGAAAAAGGACAGGTAAGTGTACTTTCATTAGTATGACCATCTCATTTTGAACTGAGATGAAGGAAATAATGTATTAAGGTAGCCATATCTTGCTTTAGAAGCAAAGTTGAAATTAAAAAGCCCATTTTATTTGGAAGATAAAAGTAAGTGAATTAATTCATGAACTCTAAAGGAAAAAATTAGTTAAGCATTTCTATATTGTAAAATATTCTGGTAAAATTTTTTACCTTGAGTTCTTCTGTAGCTGGGTGATGATGTATTATTTATTCATCATAGTTTAATTTTGAGTCATAAATGCTGACTGTATCAGGCATGATTCACTAATAAAATCAAGTTAGAGTAAAAGGAGATCTTCCAGCTTTAATGGAACCGTGTCTCAGGCTCTACAGGTAGTTCAAGGAAGTTTCCAAGTCAATATAAGATTTTGTTGTATAATTTTTTATGTTCAACTTTTCAAATATTGATATTTTCAGAAGAAAATAATTTAAACTGAAAATGTATTGCCTTTTTGTAATACACTTGAGTCTATAAACTAGAGAAATATTTGATTCTTTCCAAATATTCATGATTAAATAAATTGATAAATGTTGTCCTACTTAAAGGTTAATATTTTGCAGCATAGACAAAGATGGTAAGGAAGTCTTAGTTTAAGAGAACCCAAGTTAAAACCATTATCTCAAAGAGACATACACACTCCCATATTCATTGCAGCATTATTCACAATAGCCAAAGTATGGAAACAACCTAAGTGTTTATGAACAGATGAATGGATGAAGAAATGTGATTATGTATATATGTATACACACACACACAATGCAATATAATTTAACCTTAAAAAATAGGAAATCCTGCCATGTGCAACAACATGGATGCAACTGAAGGGCATTATGCTAAGTGAAATAAGCCAGAGAAAGACAAACTCTGCATGGTATCACTAACATGTGGAACCAAAAAAAAAAAAAGAAAGAAAGAAAGAAAAAAAGTTCAACTCGGGGTACAGGAAATAGGGAGAGGCTGGAAAATGATGTTGGTTCATAACCTCAGGAGTTCCCTGGTGAAATCTAAAACAGTCTCCAATGCACAGAGAGCAAGGAGAGACCAAAGAGAGAGCAGACCACTCCAGATAGGTAGGTCACGGGTTGAATAAGCAAGGGAACTTACATATGAGGCTTATCTTGGGCAGCTGCAAGATAAACAGATCTCTGCACCTACTGCCAGAATCTTAAAAGTTTATATAGAGGTCTTAACTGGGTTCAGTCATGTATACCATCCAGATAACCTCAACAACACATTGCTCTCTCAAGGCTATGTCCCTGAAAACGGCTCCCACTGTGGGAACAGCATGTAGAATACACATTCCAAGGACAGGGGAGGGGTGAGGTGCCTTTGACTGCCTGGGTCCAGCTCTCAGGTCTACCAGCACGCAGGTCCTGTCCTCTCAATGACCTCCTCTAACAAAAGGGTACAAACTTTGTTATAAGATGAGTAAGGTGAGAATCTAATTTATAACATGGTAACTGTAGTTCATAACACTGTGTTGTATCATTGAAATTTGCTAAGACAGTAGAATTAAATGTTCTCACACACACACACACACAAAAGGTAAATATGGGAAGTGATGGATGTATTAATTAACTTGATGGGGAGAATCCTTTCACAGTGTATAAATATATCAAATCATTATGTTGTACGCTTTAAATATCTTACAATTTATTTGTCAATTATATCTCAATAAAGCTTAAAAAAACCTCACAGAATCCCATGATCTACTTGATAAACCTCAGAAATATGTCACTCAGCGGTACAAACAAAGCAATTACAAAGGAAAAACAAACAAATGTCCACTTGAGACTTTTACAGTTTTTATATGGTAATTAAGTAGTTCTTATACATTAATATGAATTAAGACTCTGGATCCATGGGGCTCCGTTAGAGTACAACATATTTTCGGAAACATTTATTTACAAAGTCACCACACTAAATGAACATCTAATTGTGAAACTGAAATGATCCTTTATTTCTGAAAGCCTTCTTTTATCTCATAGTTTCTTAGCAGGAACAGAATGAAAAAAAGTGTGTAACATCTTCTTTTTCCAATAGAGGATGTTTGTTCAAATGGTTAGAAGTGGGATGACACTGACACTGTCACAGTTTTGAGTTTCTCTTGAATCAACCAGGTTTGCTTTAAATTAAGTAATCACAGTCTCCATCCCTACTAGGAAGCCAAGATCCCCATCGTTGAGGTCTTATAATAATAATGTTAAAACTAAAAATAAAATTATAATATAATTAAATAATAAATAATTATTACAGTCAAATCATTTGCTTCATTTAACCCTCATAGTAATCGTATGAAAATTTCATACCCATTTTGCAGATGTAGAAATTGAGGCTTAGATAAGTTAACTGCCAGCTTTTATGGGGCTAGAAAGTATCAGAACCAGGATTTAAACCAAGTCTTCAACATCCAAAGGCCATGAAATTAAGCTGTATGCCAGTGTTTCTGCTACTTAAAAGTTTGCAGGTATATTCTCATGCATCTGAGAATTCTGAGTAAGATTGTATGGCTGCCATTAGTTCAGTATTTTCTAGTGAATAAAGCAGTGACTGGCCCCCATCTGACGTTGTAGTAAAGATGAATTATTTTACTTTTACTGTTCTCCAAGATATTGATTGATCAGAATATGCTAGTCACTCTGTCAGAAACTGAGGATAGAGGAGAAATTTAGCACACAAAAGTGCCTGCGCTTGAAGTGTGCATTTTGGTGAGGAAAGACAGATAATAAATAATGAATAAATAAAAATGCATGGAATGTAAAATGGTGATAAGTGATAGTGAAAAAATAAAGCAGTGCATAGGGAGGAGATGAGGCAATCTCTGAGGTTATAGGGTTACAATTTAAAAGTGGGTGGTAAGTAAAGGCATCATTGAGAAGGTGACAGTTAATCCTAGAATTGATTGGTATAATCAAATAGAAGAGAGTAATCCTTGAAATTATCTGGGAAAAGAACAGTCCAGGAAGAGGCAGTCTAAGTAGAGAGCCTGAGCTGCCGGGTACCTGCTGTACTCAAGGACCAACAAAATGGTCAGTGTGCTGGGGCAGACTGAGCAAGGGGAAAGTAGTAGGACAGAAAAGGCATAGAACCAGATTAGGTAGAAATAAGGAGCCCACCATATAGATTTAAATTTATTTTCAATATGATGGGAACCACATGGGCTCTGAGTAGAGGATTAAAGAGATGTGAGATATCTGGGGGAAAAAAATCACTACTTGTACTGTCAAAAACAGTGAAGTTCCAAGATAAGAACAATGGTCAGTTAGGAGGCTATTGCAACAATCTAAGTAAGAGATAGGCAGTCATGCCATACCTGACAGCATGACTGTGGAAGAAGAGATTGAAATTCTGAGTAGTGGTTATAGATAGGAAAGAGTATAGAGATGACTGATCCCTAGAGCTCTAATTTTAGAGGTCAGGGAAATTAGGTAAATCAACAAAAGAGAGTGAAAAGGAGCTGCAAGAGAGTTGGGAGGAAAAACAAGAAGAGTATAGCATATGGAAAGCCAAGTAACAAGTATGTTTCAAGAAAGGCAGTCAACTGTGGTAGATGTTGCTGGTTATTAAATATGATCAATGTTAATAACTGACCAATAGGTTCGCAATTTGGGGGTCACTGTTAACCTCAACAAGCAGTTTCAGTTGAGTGGTGGCTTCCAAGCTTGATAGAAAGACCTTTATGTAGTATAACATATTCATTTCTTAATTTATCTAATAAAACAAAAATGTGATTTGTTATCATGGACACATTTTGTGTGTGAATTTTTATTTGCTTCAAGGATGAAATTTTCATTAGGTAATAACTTTAAAATCCTCCTGGGTTACATTTTGGGGCACACTATTAGATTGATGGACTTGTCAAAATAGCAATTATTATATTTAAAAATTATCCATTGTACAACAAGGACAATACAACTTTGATAATTTTACAGATTTGTTCATTTTTAATTTGAAAATCTGGTTTTACAGTTTTATTAGATCTGTAAACAAAGAGTTTATACCTAGTTTGACCATATGTATTTAAAATTACAATTAAAGAAAATTAAGTCAATATGAATGAGTATCTGAGAATTGTTTTCTGTGGGAAGAGAGCAGAACATTGCTCAATAGTGATAAACTCTGTACCATAATATACTGCCTCTAAACAGGCACCAGTCTAGGTTGGAAGGAGAAGAAACTATTATTAATGTCAACTGCAAAACTTCACAGGCCTAGTAATAAGTTAATATAAGTTTTTAGAACATAGCCTGACCATATGACAAATGTCATATGTTTGCTATTATTATTACTGAGAATTTTGTAGATATTGAGTATTCAGAGGACTTCAAAAATTATTTTACATTTAATTATTTAATAATATAATCCTAGCCCTGTCTTAAACTTTTACTTCCCCTTCTTATTTTTTTTATAAGCAAAGTAAAACAAGTAGATCCTCAAATGAAATTGTGAGGTATAACAGATCCTGAACTCACTTTACAAAAAATTGTATATATGTATTCTAAGCTTGGGGCTCTTAACATCTTAATTTTTATCTTGATTTCTGACTATTCAGGTTAATGAATTTTCATGACTGTCTTAGTTCTTTCTGTTTTATATTTCATGCCATTATATGAAGAAATAGTTTTTGTGTATTTTTTTTTTTTTTTTTTTTTTTTTTTTTTTGTGGTATGCGGGCCTTCCTCTGTTGTGGCCTCTCCCGTTGCGGAGCAAGGCTCCGGACGCGCAGGCTCAGCGGCCATGGCTCACGGGCCCAGCCGCTCCGCGGCATGTGGGATCCTCCCATACCGGGGCGCGAGCCCGGTTCCCCTGCATCGGCTGGCGGACGCGCAACCACTGCGCCACCAGGGAAGCCCCTGTGTATCTTAAAGTATAAGAAATTGGCATCTGTTAGTAAAATATACATGTATTATATATGTATATTTTATAGACTTATATAACATATATGTACACAAGTAAAATAATATATAATATTATGTGTATATTTATGCACATATATGCATAATGCATAGTATATGTATATATATATACACACACATACAAATTGTGAGTGTGGTGTGGGAGGATATGTTTTTGAGTATGAATATATTGTATGTTTATTTATAATCCATATGTATCTATTTATATATAAAGTATTTAGCTTTTAGTATTATATAAAGTGCAATCTTTTAATATAATTTTTTTGTGTAGATTAATGGTAAAACTTAAAAATTATAATTAAAAAAAAACCGCATTATCTGTGGTCTCTTTCATAGAGATTCCATTAATGATGTCTGATTTTTGCCACTGTGATATGTTTCCCTTAGAATATAAGGTGAAGTATTTTAGATCATATAATCTATAGTATGTTTTCAGTTGTGAGTCTGAATATTTACATGGGATTCCATTTCTCTTCCCCTACAACCAGGCTTTCCTAATTATACCTCTAATGTATTTTATTTGCATATTGAAGGATAGTGTAGATTGAGGTCTTTGAAACAATTTCAGCTTCAACTCTCTGTCTCTACATTCTCTGTATTTCATGGACTGCTTGAGGCCAATTGTATGTGAAAGACTCCCAACTGTTATTACTTTGTTGGAAGAAGCAAGGGGAAAAAAGAATGTCTTAAATTAATTTTTCAGATCATACTTAGTCCAGATTTTCTTTCTTTTCATATTCTCTTCTGCTTTTTGGTATTATTGAGGTTCTTTAAACAAGGCCTTGAGCTATTCACTGCTAGTGATTCAGTAAGTGATTAACTAAAATTACGTTTTGTTAAAGGATTTCATTTTGGTTCAAGGAAAAGGAAACTATGAAACTGGCCATTCTCTTTGGAAACATCGTGATATCACTGAAAAACCAACAAATGCAGGTTTTAAACATTACAAAAGTTTAGGTAAGAAAACATATTGCATAAAAAACTTTTCTATTTGAAGAGTTTTCAGCCTCCAAGTCACTATGCTTTTTAGGTAAAAATGTATTTCATTTCCCATGCTTTCCTATTCAATCTTTGGGATTTTCCCTGTACAAACTTGGTTTTGTAAAAATTGTGTTACTTTAATATATATTTCCTTCAAATTAAATATTTAACAATTCCAAATCCCCATTCTGTTTTTTATATATATTTCAATTTCAAAATATATTCTTATTCAACACAATTGTGTATTTTCTTTTGGATATCTCATATTAAAAATCTCAAACTAGTGCATATACTTTTAACCTGTTTTGCATCTTGTTTCACTTGGTCTTGTTTTCTGAGCCGAGCTCTGGCACAAGCACAGGGTAGTTCTTGTCTCACATGCTTCATACATGTGTACTGCTTTATTCACGTAAATGTAGCAGAAATGTGCAGTCAGTGTTTTAGCCCTTTGGGCACTCATCAGGCACCGATTGTTTACAGAAGTGAACTGGGTAGAGAGAATTTAAACTGCCTTGAAATCTTTCCATGATTAGCTTTCCCTTGAGTTCCATGTTACTCTGAACAGGCTTTCTGAAGGGCCCATTATATTCTTCTTCCCCTGGTACTGATCAAGGAAAACAAAAATAGAAACATCATTGAGTGCAATGTTGATTTTGAGACAGGCATTGTTTAAAAAGAGAATGGTAGGAAACTGCTATAAAGTACAAACATTTATCCAGGCATAATAGACAATGCTAATTGTTTTGCCTCAAAGTCCAGAGCTTTTTAAAAAGTCCCTTTTTTCAGTGAATAAAATCTCAAGAGAAATTGCCGAGATTATTTCTCTAAATGATAAGCACATGGATGTAAACTAGTAAACTCACTTTTTCATGTGAAAAATGTTGAACGTGTTGCTAAGTGATGGCAATACTGGTTTAATGAAGCAAATAAAACTGCATGTGAATAAAGGCTGATTTAAGATTTTTATCAGTAAGAGTCTACTACCAATATAAAAAATGACCAGGCCCATGTAACCAGTCAAAACTAGAAATAGGATCAACACTCATTGAAAAAAAGGTCATAAATACAATGTGGACATTTATCATTTATTGCAATATTCTCTGAATATATGCGTACTGATTATTGGATGTAAAATACGAAAAGAGAAATTTTAACTACTTACTGTCACGTTGGGCTTGTATTTGGAGTTTGGGGGCTTGGATAATTAAGCTTATATTACAATACCATTAAATGGAATCTTTTTTTCTCATTTGTAAAACAGGTGTTCAAAGATCATCAATCATTTTTTTCCCAAAGTAGTCCATATAAAAGTAGTACTTATATTAAAGTCACTTTTAATACAGCTTCTTCTCAGTGTTATCCTTACAAATGAGAAAAACGTCCTTCAACCACCCAAATCTTAGAAAATATACAGAAAGAAATATATATTTGTTGTCCAAAAAATGAGAATGTGCTGCTATTATCTGTTGCTTAGGGTGGAATAGTAAGGGCCGGTGGTTGTTAAGAAGTATATTGTCATTTACACAAATGCTACATATCACAGAGACTTCCCAGGGCCTTTTATAGGACTTATATGTCATTTAAATATTTAATAGTTTCAAATGCGATAAAAGTCTTATTTCTAAATGAAGTCCGTGATCATTCTGGATATTAAGTGTAATTCTACCAGCTCAGTCTTTAGTAGAGAATGAGAACAAATGGGACCAAGCAAAATAATAGTCTCGTAAATTTTAGCCAAAAAATGTTTTGTTATGATTGTGTTTGTGGTTATGATTATTGTCATTTTTGTTGAGCACCCACTCATGTGGCAGCTCTAAAAAGATTCTACTTTGGGACCAAATTTCAAACTATGACAATATTTAATTCAGTGATACTTGAGCATATCCCACCCGTAAGTTCAGTTTTCTTCCACAGGGTAAAAACTAGTTCCAATGCCTTTTGCATTTTTTGAAAAATGTACTTCAATGCCTGTGAATTTCAGCCAAAAGTCATAGTCTGCCCAGCTTGTTAACTGCCAGATTAACTGAGAGCTCCAAAATCCTGTGCCTGAAATGGGAACTTGCACTTAAATTAACTAATCTGTTTATTAGTTTGTCTATTTGCTGCAAGAGTAATGGGATGAAATTTAGCTGATGTTTCCCATTCTATCAGGTGCTAGTAATTTATCAAGTAGCATTTTTGAGGTCTATTGGAATGATATGGAGAATAGCTAAGAATTGGGACAAAAGTAAATGTTACAGCCTGACTAGCTGCTTCCCTTTTTCAGTCGTTGCCTCCCAATCACCCAAATAACCAAAAAATAACCAAAACTATGTGTATCGTTGGAGAGGAAGAAAATTTCCTCTACCCTTCTAGATTCTTCTGGCTAATCTAAGAATTAACGTGAAAAAAAAAAAGAATTAACGTGAGACAGATTAGCAGGAGAAAATCAAACAAAGTTTAATAACGTATATATGGGAGAGACCCAGGAAAACTGAGTAACTTGCCAAAACGACTGAAACCCTCACCTTATATACCATCTTCAGCTAAAGACATAAGAGGATGTTTTGAGTGGTGGTTTGGGACTTTGAAGGGAAGGAAAACAATTCACATGAAGATGGAAAAGCAAATATTTGGTAAACAAATGTTTGTTGGGCAGGCAGAGACAATGGGACACAGAGAAGGATTTTAACAAACAGACTTTGCTAAGTTCCTCCTTGTCTACCACACTGTGTTCATACTATAGTTATCTATGGTGATAGCTCCTTTCCTGGAACAGGTCTTCTATCTATATTCTTTAGGCAGTTAGAGAGAAGTTCAAAGGTTCTTCCTGAGTTTTTTGGGCCTTAAAAATAATCAACCTAAATTAATCCTCCTGCCAAAGAGACATTTTGGGGTGGCAAGTTTTACTCCCTTACAGTATAAAATTAGGAAACTGTCATAAATCTTAGTCTATAAGAAGAATTTAGAAAATTTAGAAAATTCAAAGCCCAATTAGAAATTGGGCTTTGAGAAGTCCTAATGTTTCTGAAGAACCTTTTATTTCCAGCTTGGGTAGAAAGAGCAGGAACCGAGAGACAAATAGGCAGCCCCCATTTCAACCCAAGCAAGTCTACTTCCTTCTTTTACACCTCAAGCTGTAGCTGCTTCAAATATTTGTTTGCTTGTTATGAAGTTAGAGAGAGAGAGAAAGAAAGAGAGAGAAAGAGAGAAAGAGAGAGAGAGAAAGAGAGGGAGGGAGGGTGGGAGGGAGGAAGGAATGAAGGAAGGAAAGGAGGAAGGTTGGGGCTCCTAGTCAAAAACCAGTTGTCTAATACATGCTTTAAAAAATTTATTGATTAATTTTTTTGGAAGTTTAAATTAGTTGACATACTTGGATCTAAAATCTAGCTTGTGTTATTTTTTACACATTTGATTTTTGTGTTTGTCCAAGAGCCACATCTCACCATCTGAAAAAAGAAATTAAAGAATCCACTTACAGTGAATCCTTGGATGGTAAATGAAACATTTTGCTTAATCCCAAGGACTATTTCAAACCCCAGACAGTGAAAGAGTTAGTCACTGTGTACTTTAGAGAGAAAGTTAGCCCATTAGTGCTTTTAAACTAACATTGTTTTGAAAGTACATTAATGTAATTTTCTATTTTTAAAAGAAGTTATACAGAAAAAAGCTGAATTGGAGAAAATCATAAAAATGAATAACTAAACAAATATTACTGTTGCAGGAAGTGGGACCCCTTCCAGGGCCTGAGAGTGGGCTCTTGTCTAACACTCAGAAATGAATTGTCCGAGGAGACACACGTACAGACAAAGAAAAAGACTTTATTGGGAAGGGGTGCCCAGGAAGACAGCAGCAGGGTAAGGGAACCCAGGAGGACTGCTCTGCCATGCGGCTCATAATCTCAGGTTTATGGTAATGGGGTTAGTTTCCAGGTTGTCTCTGGCCAATCATCTGGCTTGGCCCATATTTCATCTGACCCAGGGTCCTCTGTGGTGGCGTGTGCATCTCTCAGCCAAGATGGATTCCAACGTGAGGGTTTCTGGGAGGTTGGCAGGACATATCATCTCCTCCCTCTTCCTTTTGGCCCCTCCCAAATTCTTCCAGCTTAGCTTTACAAGACACACTATGGGCTGGCATGTCCTCCCTCCTTTCAGCCCTTCCTGAATCTTCCCAGTTAGTTTCGGCAGCAGCACGGTGTTCTTTGTCAGGACTTCCTGTTGTGAGACAACTCAGGCAAGCGGTTATCACTGTGCCTAGCCAAGGCAGGAGGTTTCAGTCAATGCTTCCCTAACATCACCATATGAATATACTAATATTAGATTTCCTAAAAGCAAAACTATATTATAAATAAAATCATAGTAGCAGAAACTTGTTTACTAGTCACCCAAATTTTTTATTATCTGCTTATAAAGAAATACTTTTTATCCATACTTGAAAGAATTTTCCTATCTTGAACTTGATAAAATTTATCTTTCTGAAATCAGGAATGGAGAAGAAATAAACTTTCAGCAGCCTTTTTTGGCCTACCAACTTATCAAAACATTCCAACTGAAACACCCAGACTTTTTTCTGCTGTAATCAGGTTCCAGTCTAGCACATGTCTTTACTACTTGTAAAAGTGATACTGCCAGGAAGGAAGAAAAGTTTCCTTTACCCTTCAAAATTCCTCTGGCTGGTCTAAGAATTAAATTGACATAGACAGATTAACAGCAGAAAATCAAATTTAATGGTTTATGTACAGGAACCCCACATGCATGAGCAAGTCAGAAACCCCACTTATATGAGAGGTTTAAAGACAGAAAGGTAAAATGAGGTATATATGCCATCCTGAGCTAAGGAATGGTATAGGGGCCTGGGGCTTCCAAGGACAGGAGGGTCATTCACAGGACAAGAAGAAGTGAAGGTGTTTGGTAGTTAGATATTTGCCCTGCCATACAGATGGGGACACAGATAAAATTTATCTCCAGTAGTAATTCTTTTTCTGAGAAAAATTCCCAATTTAAATTCTTCTAGGTAGTCAAGGGAGTGGGGGGCAGTATTTTCTCTTGAGCCAACAGGATCTCCATTGCCTTTAGCTCAAAATAATCCACATGCCCAAATGGCACATCTTCTGGAGGCCTGTTCTGAACCCATACAATACTTATAGAAAATCTGGAAAACATAGAAAGGCATAAATAAGAAAATTAAAACCCACGAATCACAGCACTTGCCAATATTTTGGCTTATTTACTTTTTCTAAGTCATTTTACTGTGCATATGTTTTCAGTACATGTATGGACATAAATATAACTTGATTTTTGAGTTAATCACTCCTTAGTGAAGACAGGCTTAAACTGAAAATTCTTGTCAGCTGAAAACTTGGCCTCTGTGCATTGGTGCAAAATCAAATCTCAGAGACAGAGTTCTGGGTAAAGTAGAAAAGAATAGCTTTATTGCTTTGCCAGGCAAAGGGAGACACATGTGTTCCTGCCCTCAAAACTGTGTGTCCCAGACATAGAGAATAAACGTATGGATACCAAGGGAGAAATGGGGGATGGGATGAATTGGGAAATTGGGATTGACATATATACACTATTGATACTATATATAAAATAGATAACTAATGAGAACCTGCTGTATAGCACAGGGAACTCTACTCAAAGCTATGTGGTGACCTAAATGAGAAGGAAATCCAAAAAAAGAGGGGATAAATGTATACGTATAGCTGATTCACTTTGCTGTACAGTATAAACTAATGCAATATTGTAAAGTAACTATACTCCAATTAAAAAAACAAAACAAAACCGTGTGTCCCAACCTGGGGGGGATTTAATGAGGAATTTTATAGCAATGGTTCAAGGGCAGGTTTGCTGATAAGGATCATTGTGTGTGCAGGGCCTGTATTCCTTTAATCTGGCCTTAGGTGGTCTCCTGATGAGCTTCTGTGGTTCTCAATGTTATCAAACTGTGACCTTCTCTCTGGAATGAAGAATGCTTCATCAAGTAGTAAACATCTTCCATTTGTTGGGGGTTTTAGTTCAACAGAAGAGCCCAAAGATATTGTTATGTGTATCTCTTGAGGGGCACCAGGACCCTGCCCCAAGGCTGCACTATTGTTTCTTGACTGCTCCTCCCACTGTCTCTGCATTCCCTCCCTTCCCTGATTAGCAATGGTTTGAACCTGCCCTTTGGAACTCAGAGAAAGTAATGGAGACTGAAGCCTATTCCCTATAAGCAAGAAATGGGGGGCATAGAAAGACTTTCATGCCCCGGAGCCTCACAGGGTCCTGCTCGGTTTTACTATTACTATTTTGAACTATTTCACATCTCATAAAACATTAAGGATTCATTCCCAAGAATACATCTCAAAGCAGACATACTGTACAGAAGGAAAGCAGCCATCATTATACATGAATGTATCAATGCCTACAAGCTAGAGACTCTTGTTCATAGAGGCTCTATGAACAAGAAACAGAGGGCTTAGGCATAAGAGATTTGCAAAGTGACAGAAAATTGGTCCTTACATTTTATTTCCTTCAAGTTCTGGCTTAGGTTGAAATTAGCTCATGTCCTTCAGGATTGTCACCTCTGCTTTCATACCCCAATGGACTTTTTAACTTCCTGATCATTAGAGTGCTCATCAGAAATCTTGACTCAATTATAAAGTTTATCATATCTTGTGGGGAGTTAGCATTACCCAAAAACTGAGTTTGCCTCTTGGTGGGTGTCAAGCCAAAAGACACAACCAAGCCAAAGAGCAGGAGGAGGAAGAATTTATTACTTGCAGCAAGTAGGAGAATACAGGGGATCTTTCCCAAAGCAGTCTACCCGAACAGCAAAATTGGGGAAATTTTAAGCTAACGGTACATGCATATTCCTAAAGGGGCTTGGATGGAGAAGAATTCAGCAGAGATTTGGATCAAAGGTTGACAGAGTCCAAGCTTTAGGTGATTGAAGTCTCAACGATCAGAAAAAGTCAACATCATCATCCTTTAAGTTCCAGTTGATCTGGTGGTTTAGTGCTTGAGGGGGTTTAAATTCTGCAAAACAGCTCAAGAAAGTGCTTTAAGTTAAATAATTCTGTTAACAGAACTGGGAGTCTTTACAACTGATTCATCATCTTTGCTATTGTTACTTCTCTTGCCTGATAACAGTTGTCTGTTCTTCTGTTCCTTTAAGATGTTATTGCTGAGACCTGTTCAAAGGCAAGCATTGTGGCCAGGCTTAGATCACAAAATGGCTTAGACTTAAAATGGCTTCTCTTATGTCAGAAAGCTATGCTTCGTTCTTTTCCTCCGGGGATTCCCTACCCTCTCTGCTTACAGTAGGGTAGATATTAAAATCTTTATGGAACATTTAGGCATCACCTAGAGTTGAGTCTGGAACCCAAGTATCCCAACACCAAAGTGTGTGCACTCTTTACTTTTTTGTATTACCTCTTTTATAGGAAGAACCAAAGTCTCCCAATAGATAGCACATCTGCTTATGTGCTAAACCAAATAAAATTAATTTAACATAAACTCACTTCAAAAGGTACATTCCTTGAGCTTGTTTATTTCACCAGGAAAAGAAAACTGATATAATTTTCTAAGAATTTTTACAATAGACTTCAAATATTTTAGAGTGATAGATATTTCAATTGGTGTTGCATGACTGTGGAACACAAAACAGCATTTCCTTATTTTTATTTAGTTTATATTACTAGCACAAATATTGAATAGTCAGAAGAGTCAGAGGAAGGTTTTAATTTGTCTCTTGTGTACCAAATCAAAAAGAAAGGTGCTTTAGCAAGATAGACCATTTCTCTCAAAAAATTGCTATGCATAGGGAGTCATTCTGTTTAATTTCTGATTAGCCTGATAAATCGTATTTGAGGGTGTTCTGTTCTTAAACTAAATTGGAAATGTTGATTCCTGAAGGGGAGTAGAATATGCCTCCCCAAAATATGCCTCTTTGGCATAAGGATTATTTTGAACTGGATATTTTTTTAAAGAGAGCAGTCATGAAAACGGAGCATGTTACTTTTTATAGGAGACATTTACATATATAAGGAAAATCACTATTTGTAAGGGTATCTCCTCTCTGTGCCAAAATGAGGAGGAAGACAATCTCTAGAAACTTATCAACAAAGAAGGCATGGACTTAAATCTACATGACAACCATATCCTTGTTTACTGTGCTTTGCCTGATAACCTCCCATAACTGACTCTCCCCACGCCCAAAATATTTCTTTTGTCTTTAGCTGGAGATAGTATTTAAGGTGATGGCTTGGGCCATTTCCAGGAGTTAGTTTTCCTGGGTATCTCCCATGTATACAGGAGGTATATAAGTTAATAAACTTCTGTTTTGTCTTTCTCCTGTTAATCAGTCTTTGATTACAGGTTGTTCTCAGCCAAAAACCTAGAAGGGTAGAGGAAAAATTATTTTTCCTCCCTGACAACCCTAACCCTTGTATTCTCCATGGTTTGTTGCAGATACTTATAAATCTCCTCAAGCTCTCTCACTCTGATTAGATAAGTTTCCCGAAAATTTTCACAGAGTCTGAGGCCATGGGAAGATTAGGTCTATAGTCCCTCCACTTTTTCAAGACACATATTTTCATCAACACTCCTTCTTCTCTTAGCTATAGTGGGAGTCTCCTTCTTTCTCCAGGATTATTCCATAAATATCATATTTTTCCTATTTTAATTTCTATTTTTTTACCTTTTTACCTTCAGCTTAGATTGTCCAAACTCCTCTTTTGGTTATCAGTGCTTCATTCCCTGTGTTCTTCTCCGTTTTCTTTATCTTCTCTCTGTTACTTGAAGTCAGTCTTTTCTAGATCACCTTATCATCTATGTTTTACCTTGCCTTCAACTGACATGGTAATACATGTCTAGTGTCTTTTCCTAATTGAAATTATTACTTGTCTTTAAAAAGTTGTCAAGTAGGATTAGGGTGGGCCTCTGGGAAAGGGGATATGGATCAGATTCCTTAAACCTGTAGAGGAAAAAATCTATTACTGAACTCTCTTATTATCACACTCAGTTTCCATGCATGTTTAGTCTGAGTCTGAGCTAATAAGTTTGATTCCATAACCCCCATGATTAACTACTATGCTATACTCTCTGAGCACCTAATTAAGGATGTTGAGATTCTAGCCATCTTTATTCATTTTCTTTTCTTTTTTTTTTTTAATTGAGCATCTAGTGTGCTTTTGCCATTTAAAATAAAAATATATCCAGGGAACTAGGTATTTGGGCAAATTTGCTGAGCTAGGTATTTCAGCAAATGCAGAAACCTCAAACTAAAAGAACAGTTGTATTTATTGAATACTAGTACCCTACACTCAGAGCATGTCTTTAACATTGAGAAAAGATCTTGATCTCTAGAGATATTTTGGTATTAACATGAATAAAACTTACTCTGGAGTTAAAGTCCTGATTGACAACTCCATGCTCTAACAGCTTCCACTTATCCTGGAAAAAGTAATCCTCTCATGTTGGAGAGAACAGCATTTGCATTGGCATAAAATCTTAATCAGGAATTGATTTGGAGCCAAATTCTTAGCTAATAAATATATATATATATTTGCTTAAAAATACTCTATGCTTATATAGAAAGAAATATGCAATAATAACCTCATAATAAAATAATTAACACACATTGAGTATTTATTATGTGCCAGATGTAACAAACAAGTGAGATAGGAATAATCATTTCCTTTAACTTTATATGTAAATGAATTGAGGTGCCGACTGGTTAAGTGATATTTGAACACGAGATGCCTAACTCCAAAATCACACCCTCAACCATTATTATACACTGTCTCCTTGACAATAGAAAAACTGGATCCAGAATCCAGTCCTGATATCCTCTTTTATTAACAATATACCTCCTTCCATAAAAAAAAATCAACTCATAATTGATAAATCAATTACAAAAATCCCTTTCCCTTTACACCAACTCCTTTTCAAGTTACTATATTTTTAATTCTATTATATTTTTAGATGAACCTTCTGAAACATGGAAGTACATTTTCTGTGTTCTTCCTCAACATCTATTTATTACTTCACCCATAAAAACTTGAATTTTTCTTCAACCACATGCCAGAATACTATATTAAGATTAACAGTGTCCTTCAGTTTTCTTTGAGAATCTTTTTAATTTTTCTCATCTACCAACATCACTGGAGCATTTGGCTCTCTTGTCTGCACCCACTTTCCCTCTTCTTTTTCTTAAAACTCTCTTTTCATTAATTATTGCACTACTTTCCTTTACTCTGTGACTTTCTTCCTCAGAATCCTTTGTTGGTGTCTTATCTTCAGGCTAACTGTTAATGTTGCCATCTTTTAAATTAAAATCTTTTAAAAAACATTTTGTCTTCTTCTACGACTTGAACCAAGTTGATGATTTCACATATTTATTTACAGTCTATATCTTCCTCTTGAGCACCTGAATCATATTTATAACTGTCATGTTGGCATCTATCCTTGGATATCCCACAAATACCTTGAAGATGAACATATCCAAATTTCACTCATTATCTTCCCTGCCATACCCATCCCACTTATACGACATATTTTAGTTAATGGTACAGCTAATTACACAGTTTCCAAAACCAGAATTTTTAGCTCCTCCTCATTCCTCTCCACACCAGTCTTAATCACATACTGTCAACATTACTTTAGAA
Source organism: Physeter macrocephalus (assembly GCF_002837175.3). NCBI lineage: Eukaryota > Metazoa > Chordata > Mammalia > Artiodactyla > Physeteridae > Physeter > Physeter macrocephalus. The sequence goes on from NC_041219.1 coordinate 24,988,895, forward strand.
GTATTTCTAAGAATAGTTTTACTACCACCAATCCCCCCATGGATGATCTTACTTCTAAGTCAGTATATTATTCTTAACTGTTCTCCCTTTCACCTGTCAACTGCAGCCCCATCCTCTTTTCTCTCTGTTGACCTTGATGCAGTCAGAATAGTTATTTGCAAAAACTAATTTAACTGTCATATTTTTTTCCTGAATATATCCTCATTGCCTATAAGGTAAAATCCAAGATTTTTATCAAATATTAATGCTCAGATCAGTTTTCCTGGTTAAGATTTCTCAAATTTAATGAAAATGTTAGCAGTTGAGTCCAAAAATGCTAATATCTCAGAAACAACAACAACAACAACAACTATTTTCCCATTTGGTCTATGTCTGGAAGAAGGAGTAAGCTGCAAAGCACTTCTGGAGTCAACCAAATGACTTTAAAAGGTCTGTAGGCTATTTCATTCCCCTCTATAAGGGAGGAAAACTTCCTTCTATCTTCTTAGGTTCTACGGTGGGCCTAAGAATCCAACTGACATAAGACAAATTAATAGGAGAAAAAATACACATTTTATTTAATTATTTAATGTGCAGACAGTGTTCTTCAGAGGGAAAATAAAGATCCAAAAAAGTTGTTAGGGACAATGTTTGTACACCTTTTTACACAAAGAACAGTAAATTGCAGGGATGTTATAAGACAAAAGGTCTCGAATGAGGGGTGGTAATTTGTGGGACAGTGACCAGGACATATATTGTGTCGGGGGGGTTGGTACTAATGAATGATAAGGGTTATTTTAGCAAGTTTGCTCACACAGGTTCATTCTGGTGTCAACTCCCAGTCTCTGGTGATAGGAATGTTCTTCTCTTCCTAGCAGAGAAAGGGCATCTTTCTCATGGGAAAATTTATAACCTGCTTTTAGATAGAAAGGAGGAAGTCAGAGAGCCCTTTATGCATTTGCTGTTTCTCCAGCACCTTCAGTTCAAAATAATCAACTTGTCAAAGAAGTCTATTTTGGATAGCATGGTCTAAATCCTTTCACTTTCATCATTCAGGAAATTGTATATGCATATCTTGCCTCCATGCCTCCCTATCAGTTCCTCTCAGATTGGGTTGAAATTTTCATAAGACTTTGCAATTTAGCAAATTTTTAGCAAAAAAAATGAAAATCCCTCTTGAAGACAGCATATACATGTATATTCTGGTAGCCCTAGATTGTTGGTTCCTATGCTCTCTACAGTGAGGCTGGATGTCAGTCATCTTCTAAAAGCATAAAATTATGTGATTGAATTCATTACTCTGAACCATTCAGAGGCCTGTTATTGATGACTGTTACTGGTTTACCCAGTTTAGAGCCTGTGTAGCAATCTTGCCTAAGGTGCAAATTCTTCATGCAAAACCTCAGTGCAAATAATTGTCTACCAAGCCTTCCATCCCCAGAACTCAACTTAAATATTGACCTTCACCCCTATTGTCTTACCCCAAATCAAACTTCTGATTACAATAAACTACCAAAACTCACCTCTCATTGCCTTTGCTATGAAGCCTTTCTCTTCCACAGTTATTAGACTCTTCAATTTCTTCAGCATTTGGTTATTATGTCTATTATGGCCATTATGACTTTGTATGTTAATTAGCTGTTTACATTTCTGTCTTCCAACCTAGATAGACTTTGAGTGCCTGAGGATAAACTCTGTGTCCTTTAATCTCTTCATCTCTAGCACATAGAATAATCCCTGGCATACAGGAGATACTTATTATTTGTTTAGTAAGGAAAAAAAAGAGGTTGAATTATTGACTACATGAATGAATAAAAATGACCTTGTATGGTATATTTACTATTATTCCATTTTGGAGCTGAGCATATCTTCTGTTTACAGATGGCCTTACACTGTTTAAAGCTCTTTCAAAATCACTTTGTATTCATAACTTCACTATGAAGCAGACAGAGCTGATATCATTTGTCTTATTTTAGAGATGAAGGCATTGCCTTTCAGAGCAAAAGAGACTAACCTCTCTGATATTAAACTAGACCAGAACTCAGGTTTCCTGACTTCATGAATAGCAAAATATAAAGTGACCTTATATTTTATACTATCTATCACATATGGATGAGGAGAAATTGAGAGGTCTACTATGAAATAAGGTGAATTATCCATCTTGAATTCACAGTAGAGAAAGAAGAAATACAAAATAATATGGAATATATCCTTGCAGGTAAGATTCAAATTGTAAATATAACAGTGAACTTTCAAGAGAATAAATTTTAAACTTTTTTAAACAGTCTATTATCTGTGGGCAACATATCTTCAGAAAAATCATTAAAATGATAAAATCATTTTAATCCATATTTGCTTCATCCTACACAATTACCTGTTGTTTCAGAAGAATTCTTTCTAAAATAGAATAGAAGTAGGACATTAAATCTATAACATAATTATTAGTTATGTTCATATCTCCATATTAAGCCTTATTTTGTTTGTCTCTGATGATCTTCCTTGGAACCACAGAATTTAACAAGTCCTTGCTCCAGATAAATCTTGGAAGACCTAAGTCAGGATAAATCTGTGCTAAACTAGAGCTGAGAGTGCATAGAATGGGCTATAAGGAAGAATGGATAAGGTTTCAGGATAACAACAATTGATAGCTGTTTTTCTTGATTTTTTTTTTTTTTTTTTTTTTTTTTTTTGGCTGTGCCAGGTCTTAGTTGTGGCATGCAGGATCTTAAATTGCAGCATGTGGACTTCTTAGTTGTGACATGCAGACTTCTTAGTTGCGGCCTGTGAACTCTTAACTGCAGCATGCATGTGGGATCTAGTCCCTGACCAGGGATGGAACGCAGAGCCTTACCCAGTGGACCACCAGGAAAGTCCCGTTCTTGATTTTTTTTAATTTAGCCTCCTAATTTTAGTAGATCCATATTTCCTAAATAAGCAAATTGCATTGAATGTTGAATTCCAAAAATAATGGAAAGGATTTTTAGAATATCAGTGAGCTACACCATCAACTCTTCCAGCTGCATCATAATACATTGGGAAGTAATAACAAGTAAACTGCAATACAGCAAAGGTCAGGTGGGGGGTTATAAACTAAGAAGTTTCCTTCTGGTGTTCTACAACTTTCCAATTAATTCGTTGTCCAATCCCACTTAATTTATTGTTTAACTGCTCAATCCATCAATCAAAGCATTAATGTGTGTCCCCCAGAAATGCCTGGCTCTCACTGGTTGCCCAGTGTAAACTGTTATCTTGCCTGAAGAAGGTAAGCTTTTCTATATATAGTCCTACTTTTGCTGTCTACTTTTCTGAAAGCTATGTGCCCCATATCGCATTTCAAAGAGCATGCTTTCTTTTCTGGCACTTATCTAATCAATAAAAATATTTCTATCACTGTCTTAAGGGCTAACAATTCTTACTGATGGAAAAGATTAAAATATGAAAATGACTAAGAATAAATTAGAATTGATATTTTCACTAGAGATACAATTCCTTTTTCTTTTTCTTCCAGTTTTATTGAGATGCTATTGACATACAGCACTGGATAAGTTTAAGGCATACAGCATAATTATTTGGTTTACATGCATTATGAGGTGATTATCACAATAAGTTTAGTGAACATCCATCATCTCATTTAGGTATAAAATTTTTAAAATAGAAAAAAAATGTGGTTTCTTGTGGTGAAAACTCAGGATTTATTCTCTTAGCAACTTTCATATATAACATACAGCAGTGTTAATTACATTGATCATGTTGTATGTGACATCCTAGTACTTACTTATGTTATAACTGGAAGTTTGTACCTTTTGACACATCTTCATCCAATTCTTCCTCCCCGCACCCTGACACCCACTGCCCCACCTCTGGTAACCACAAATCTGATCTCTTTTTCTATGAGTCTGTTTGTTTTTGAAGTACAATTAACCTACAGCACTATGTTAGTTCTTATTACACAATAGAGTGGTTTGATATTTCTATAGTTTCAAACTGATCATCATGGTAAGTTTAGTTAAGATGTGTCACCATACAAAGATGTTACATAGTTATTAACTATATTCCCTACATTGTAGAGTTATAATTCTTAATTACAATAGATTTCATTGTTAATTTTTAAGCTTTATTTATTTATTTACAAACAATAAAACTCTCCCATTTAGATGTACAGTTTTATGAGTTTTGGTGATTGTGTACAATTGTGTAACCATTACCACAATCAATATACATAACATTTCTATCTCCCCCCAAACTTCCGCTTCCTCTTTTGCTATCTGTTCTCAGCTGCTGGCCTTGGGCACCACCAATGTGCTTTCTGCCATTATAATTTTGTCTTTTCTAGTATTCCATATAAACAAAATCAAACAGTATATTTTCTTTTGCATTTACTTTACTTACAGTAATGCTTTTGAGAGTTATGCATGTTGTTCAAAGTGTCAATATTTTTCCCTTTTTCATTACTGTTATATAAATGAACCAAAGCAGACCCTGCGTATTGACTCTTAAATTGTTTGTTTCTTCACAACATTCTGAAATCTATCAGCTCAAAAGCCCACTGGCAGCAAACTCAAATTTTCACACATTCAATTGTTTTAAAAACAACCATGCTAGCAGGTTTTTAGCCATTTAAAGAGCCTGCTTGTATTATATACCCTGGGAAACTACACCCAGCATCTGCTGACCATTAATAAGATAGAGCCTATGTTTATAAGAACCCAAGACCCTATTGTCATTCAGAGGTCACTGGTCACTGATCCAGAGACTGCTCACTGTGCTGCTGAGAGATGTCACCTAGATGGGGGAGACCTGTCTCTGATACCCTGTCCCCTGGCAGTTCCTTGCCCTCCTCCCCTTCTGGATGGTAGACCCATCACTGCATGCCTCAGGACAGTCTCATGCTGGGTAGGATTTCTCACACACAACCCTTTTAAAGAGCTACCCAATAAAGATTGTTGTGGTCATATATTTACCGTCAGATTTTTTACCTTGATCAACTCCCAAATCCTTTAAACATCCTAAAATTACAGAGTACTGAATATTATAGATATTATCACATTTTATTCATTAACCAGTTGACGGACTTTTGATTTGTTTCCAGTTTCGGCTATTATTCACAATCCTGCTGTTAACATTTACATACAAGTCTTTATGTGAGCATATGTTTCCATTTCTAGTGGGAAAATACTGAGAGTGTGCCTGAATCATATGGAAGGTATATGTTTAACTTTAAAAGAAACTGCCACATCGTTTCCCAAAGTGGCTGTATGCTTTATATTTCAGCAAGAATGCAAGTTTTAAGTGTTCTACATTGTTTCCAGCACATGCCATTGTCAGTTTTGTTTTTGGTTTTTTTTCAACTTTAACAATTCTTGTAAGTGAGGAGTGGGATCTTATTAAGATTTCTATTTGCATTTCCCTGATGACTAGTGATATTGAGTATATTTTCACAAGCTTATTGGCTATTCAGAGATCGTCTTTTGTAAAGTGCCTATTCAAATAATTTGCCCTTTTCAAATTGTGTTGTTTGTTTTATTATTGAGTTGTATAAACTTTTTGGTTTTGTTTTTGATTTTTGTAAATATATTCTGGATGCAAACTGTCAAATATATATTTTACATTATTTATTTTCTTATAATACCTGGCATGCATTTTCATTTTCTTAACTGTATCTTTTGAAGAGTATACGTTTTTAATTTTAATGAAGACCATTTTATCAAATGTTTTCTGTCACACTTTGTGTTCTTTTAATGTCCTGTTTAAGAAACGTGTGCCTTACTCAATAGCTCAAATATTTTCTACCATGTTTTCTTTTAGAAATTTAATAGTTTGGGGTCTTATGTTAGGCCTATGACATATTTTAAGTTAGTTTTTGTGCGTGGTGTTAAGTAAGGGTCTAAGTTCATTTATTTTTTATAAAGATAACCAATTGTTCTAGCCCCATTAGTTGAAATGACAATCTTTTTCCTAATGAATTTCCTTGGCACATTTGTCAAAAATTAATTGACAACTTAAGTATGGTTTGTAATTTTTAAGTGCCTTTTCTGACTTGACCTTAGCAATCCATTCTGTCACACTGATCCAAATAAAAGACAGTATTATCATGTGAAGGGTTTCAGAAAATGACACCCAAAATATTTTATTTTGGCATGTTGATTATTTTGAACTGAAGGTACTTGAGAAATAGCAGATACAGGAAGAGCTCTCTGACTTCCCCTTTTGTAGCTAAAAGCAGATCATAAAATTTCCCTCGAGAAAGGTGCCCTTCCTGTACCAAGAAGGGGAGAAGATTTTCAGAGACTGGGAGCCAACACCAGAATCGACCTGTGCAAACAAACTCACTAAAATATTCTTATTATCCATTAGTCACACTCCCTGTTCTCCATATGTTTCCTAGTCCCTGTTCACAATTCACTGCCCCAAGCCCTTTTGTCTTGTAACATCCTTACAATTTGTCCTTCTTTGTTTAAAAGGGTATTTAAGTTTTGGGGCATAACAGCTTCTTTGGGCTTTTGTTTTTCTTCATTTTCTTTTTGAAGACTCCCATGTACACTTAAAAATATTAAGTAAGGGGCTTCCCTTGTGGCGCAGTGGTTGAGAGTCCGCCTGCCGATGCAGGGCACACGGGTTCGTGCCCCGGCCCGGGAGGATCCCACATGCCGTGGAGAGGCTGGGCCCGTGAGCCATGGCCGCTGAGCCTGCGCGTCCGGAGCCTGTGCTCCGCAGTGGGAAGGGCCCAAACAGTGAGAGGCCCGCATACCGCAAAAAAAAAAAAAAAAGTATATATATATATATATATATATATATATATAAAGTAAAATTTGTACGTTTTTTCCTGTTAATCTCTTATGTTAGTTTAATTCTTAGGTTCAGACCTAGGAAGGCAGTGGGAAGAGTTTCCTCCCCTGCATATGTCATTTTCCTACTTTTAATTCTCCAAGATTCTCTACTCACCATGGAATAAATCTAAGACACATTCACATTCTTCAATACTTTTTACAATTTTGACAGATGAAGGAGGGCAGAAAACTAAACGTAAAAGTATATGATGTGCAATGATGTAGAAAGTTTTAAAAAGTATGATAATTTCAGAGATCTCCAAGTACTTTTGTATTACTGTAATATAGGCCATGAAGTCTGATGTATATTCATCCAATTAATCAATTTCTCTATCTTTACTGTTTGTAATTAATTTTCTCTTTTACAAGTTTCCTCTGTACATCTTTGTAGAGTTTTATCTTAGTGCTGTGGTCTAGTTCAGTCCAACTCAAAATATTATTCTCTTGACAGGCATTATCAGCACTGCTTGGTAGACTGTTAGAAACACAAATCTCTGGCCACACTCCAGACCTACTTAATCAGAATTTTTGAGGGTGAAGTCAAGGATCCATGTTTTAACAAGCCCTCCTATTTATTCTTATACATGGTCATTGTTTTTGTAAAAACAAAACAAAACAAAACAAAACGGAAACTTCAATTAAAATAGAGTTGGGAGACCAGCTGGGGGACAACTCACATCCTCGATGATAGTAGAGCCCAACAGGAAGAAGAAAGACTTCCTCTTCTTGCCTGCAAGAGCTCAGCTAGTGACAGACTGTCACAATTCAGCCAATGAAAAGCCACTATACTTTAAACTCTCAATTCCTCCAATGGACTCTTTGTTTACTATAGCCCTCCTAATTTTAAAAGTCCTTATTTCCTTGTTGTATAGGTACTTTCACAAGACTAACCAAACTGCAATTCTTTGTTGATCCGAATAAACCCATTTTTTGGTGGAGAAATAACTGGCAGTGTCTTTGTTTTAGATCAATATTTTGTAAGACATGTCTTCTGTTTCTTTAGTGTTTGTTCTATGATTTCTAAGATTTCTTACACGTGGTCAGCCATTTTTATATCTCTTAAAATAATTAATACCTTCAGAAAATGCGCATTCAGAGAACATGCAGAAATTCTTATCTCTAGTATTAACTTTCCTAAACTAATGTGTAGTTTTCACTCAAGTACTGGATGCTTGACTGTTAATTTACTAGAGTTGGAAAACCATACTGTGTGAATTCTTGAGGAAACAGAGAGGAGAAAGAAAATGATAACAGCTGTGTTTTAAAAATGAATATCATGTTCTAATACACCCTTCTTTATTTTTGAAACTTTGACAGTAATGATACAAATTTTCTACTTTAAAATGTTACCCTTGTGAATTACATTAGCATATTTTCTAATGTTAAATGATTCCTAGATGAGCTTTTCTTGGCTTCAATCTGTTGCTACCTTTTTCTATTATTCTGTTGAATTTTATTAATTTAATATATGTAAAGTTTATGATTGGTTAGTATATTTATGTGATTCAAAGACAAAACTTTTAAAAATTTATACTGAGAAACCTCACTCCCATCTTTGTCCCACCAACTCTTTTCACCATTTTTATCAGTTTCTAATTCATATTTTATGTAAATAAAAACTTGTTTATACCTCACTATCTTACAAATGGTAGCATAAAATATACACAGTAATGCATCTTTTTTTTTCTCTTTACAGAAATATTCCCAAAATCTCTCCTTATTTGTACTTAGAAATTTTCTGATTTTTTTTTAAACTGTATCTCTTTGCAGTAAAGAAGATAGTTTCTTTAGTTGCTTATTGCTGGATACTTAAATTGTTTCCAATTTGTTATTCTAAAGAATGCCACACTTAACAACATTGTATATATATATATTAGAATACCCCAATTGTTACTTAGATGACATGAGATGGGATTCTTAGGTCAAAGGGTAAATGCACCTGTAATTTTGGTAGATATTGCCTGATATTTACTTCCTTCAGAGGAGCTGTTCCACTGTTTATGTGCTGGCCTCACAGATATAGTAATTTTCAAATTTTTGGATAATTTGTCCATTGATATTTTAGAATAAGTGCATTCCTCTTAATATAAGTAAATTTTTATATCTTGTCATACATTTGCCCAATGAACTATCATATTCTTTGCCTAATTTTGAAATGGGTTATTTGTGGTTTTTTCCACATAGATTTCTAGGAGTGTTTAAAATTAGAGTGAGACTAACCCAGGTCTTTGACTTAAACAACTCAGCAGAGAAAGTTTGGGGAACATGAAGGTTTAGGGCAAAGGGAGATAGAAATTAAGAGTTTGATTTTTGACATATTAAATTTGAGATATCTGTGAGACATTCAAAGTAGATGTAAATTAGGCAGTTGGGTGTTCCAATTTTGAACTCAATGGAGAGAAGTGGGTTGCTGATATAAATTTGGCAGTCATTAGCATATAGATGGTAATTAGGGTTCTGGGAATGGATGAGATCATCTAGGAAGAAAACGTAAAAGAGAAGGGAAAAGAGACTAGGGCTATTCTCTAAGATATTCAACAATTTAGAGTAGCCAGAGCAAAGCTTCACTGATTTCCCCCCCATATTGGATTAGCCAGACTGGGCCTGGGTCTACTGTTTCCCCTGGTCTGTTGCCTCTAAGAGAATGAAACCACATTAGGGACTCCTCCAATGGGAGTTAGACTAGAGTGGGGTCTGATAGCCCACTCCACAGTCTGTACAACTGGGAAGCATTGTGAAATTGCATGGAATTACTGATACACCATAAAGGCTGAAAGCAGTTAAGGAGAGGCTTGACTACCCGGATATCTATCATGGCAGCTAGTTGCAGTTTATAATATTGTCCCTAGTTTGGGCAGCGTATCAGCAGAGTTCCTAGAGTAGTTCATGTTCCAGTGCCCAAGGAACCAGAGGCATAAACCAAACTTTGATCACTCACTATACTACATCTTAACAATCTCTCTTTCTCTCCACATATATATATACATTTTTTACTTTCTATATGCTCAAGCATGTTCTTAACCAACTGATAATACCACAGATAACAGCATAAATTCTTAAAAAACGTAAAAAATAAATACTTAGAGCCTCTGGAGAGTGAACAAAACCAGGCAGATTCTAGATGAGAGCTGAAATTTGGAAGAAGGAAACACAAAGAGCACAAGGTGTGAATTTTTTTTTCTTTTCTTCTTCTAATTTTAGCCTAAGGGAAGGAAGTCATGGAGTCTCAGATGTGGCTAAAACTGGTAAGCCACAGTCTTTCTGGATTGAAGAACAAAAAGATTCCAGAACAATCATATCTATGAGAAAGTGAGGGAAAAAAGAAATCCAGAGAGGAGGTGCCCCTGTGTTGTAAATTCTTTCCAACACTTTGGTTGAACCCTGAACTACATAAGCATGAGGTGGATTGAAAAAAAGCCCAGCTAAGGGCTGGAGAGAGGGACTGAATGTCTGTTTAAGCTCTCACCAAAGGGTTAGAGTTCACAACTTGAATTCAATCAAATTAATTGCCTGCTTGAAAAAATATATCAGTATCCTTCAGAGTAGTATAACAGGATCCAGAGTCTCCACAATATGACATTCAAAATGTCTAGTTATCAATGCAAAATTACTCAATATAAAAACAACCAGGAAAATGTAACCCATTCTCAAGATAAGATAATCAGTGGAGACAACACAAAGTTGATACAGATGTTGAAATGATCAGACAAGGACTTGAAAGAGGCACCCTTAAAAATAAGGTGCATCTATTATAACTAAGTTCAATTAGATTAAAAAATAAACTCATGGGCTTCTCTGGTGGCGCAGCGGTTAAGAATCCACCTGCCAATGCAGGGGACACAGGTTCGAGCCCTGGTCCGGGAAGATCCCACCTGCCGCGGAGCAACTGGGCCCGTGAGCCACAACTACTGAGCTCATGTGCCACAACTACTGAAGCCCGCATGCTGCAACAAGAGAAGCTACTGCAATGAGAAGCCCACACACCTCAACAGAGACGCCGTGCAGCCAAAAATAAATAAAATTAAAAAAAATATACACTCATAATGAGTTAAAAGACAGAAAATCTTGGTTGAGAAATAGAAAGTGTAGTAAAATTGTCAGATGGAAATTTTTAAATGAAAAAGTACAATATCAAATCAAATTTATAATAAAAACATGCATTTTGATCTCTTTCACAGAAAATAAACAAGTAAGCAAATGACAACAACCACAAAACCAAGTAATAATCTAAAGTTACATAACTACTTCAAAATTTGAACTTCCTTCTGACACCACAGTCCTTGCTACCAATATTTTGAAGAGTGTGATTTATTTAATAGAGCAGTACAATGAAATCAATTTACAAATATTCAGGAAATAAACTTGTATCTAGTTGAAAATATATGCCAAAGTTTTAACAGCAGTTTTCTTGGTTGAAATGGAATGTGATTTTCATTTTCTTCTTTTTGGTTATCTGTATATTCTTTTCCTTTTCTAGTTGAAAGAAACCAGAATATGTGACCCTAAAATATGCCTCTTTGACATAAAAATCATTTGAGCTGAAGGCAATTAAGAAACAGCCAACCCAGCAAAAGCTCCCCCTTTTCTGCTCAAAGGCAGGATACAAATTTCATTTAACTGGAGACAGACTCTTATCAACACAGAAGTGGCACCGAAGGAACCTGTAAACAAAACTAACTCCCTTAGTTTCCTCCCATATATTTACCTTCCCACAGCTTGCTGCCCTTGGGAGCTTAAAACAGCTTTCCTCTGTCCTGTCATTTCTCTACAAACATTGTTCTTTGTTAAAGATACTATAGAAGCTGGAATTCTAAGTTATCATTTTGAATAACTTTTGGTTTAAGTTTCTCCTGAGCCATGGACAGTAAGTAAACAAATGTGTACGACTGGGCTTCCCTGGTGGCGCAGTGGTTGGGAGTCTGCCTGCCGATGCAGGGGACACGGGTTCGTGCCCCAGTCCGGGAGGATCCCACATGCCGTGGAGCGGCTGGGCCCGTGAGCCATGGCCGCTGAGCCTGCGCGTCCGGAGCCTGTGCTCCGCAGCGGGAGAGGCCACAACAGTGAGAGGCCCGCATACCGCAAAAAAAAAAAAAAAAAAAAATTCTGTACGACTGTGTTACCATAACACTTACTTTATGAATGCTGAGTTTCCTATAACTTTTACATGTCACAAAATATTCTGCGTTTTGGACATTTTCCCCAATCATTTACTAATGTATTCTGCGATGTGTTCTGCATGCATTAAAAAAATTACTTGTTTTTCTCTTGTTAATCTTTTTTGTATAAGAATTCGAGCTGAAAACCTAAGATGGGTAGAGGTAGTTTTGTCTCCTCTATGTAGTAATAAGCATATATTACACATGTAAAGATAGGTTATTTTTCTTTACTTAAGCTAGCTGAAAAAGAGAATTCAAAATGATGTTTACTCTCTGTAAATGTGATTATTTCCCAGACTTAAAATAAGTTTTAAACAAAGTGGATAAATTAGATTTAACTACTCTGTTAGCCTAATTTGTGTCTCATGATTGTAAGTTTTGCTACTGGAATCTTTTAAAATATTTTTTGTTAAGGTAAGATTTTTCTTCTTAATTTGACTCAGTAGAAACAGCTTGCTGTTTTTATTTCATTTTCCATTATTGGCTGTGACATTCGGATCTATTTGCTGTATAAATGCAAAAAAAAATTCACACAGAATTACCTTAGTTAAAGCACAGCTTTAATTAATTCAATTTTATTAGCCACCTCTTGACCAAATCACCTTACCCTACTGGGAGGTGATATTACAGAAATGTAAATAATTTTCCAAAGCACAAAGATCATAAAGTGATTTGCTGGGGGCAAAGCAAGGAGCATGCTGGAGTTGTGAGGGTGGGAAGAGCTTTTCCTAGTGGTTATATAAAAGAACAAGGATCAAAATGTGCTTCCTTATGCTTGGCTGCAGTTCTTCTTTCTTAAAATCTAACTTTTCTAAGGCTTAGATACCTCATTATAATTCTTATATATGGTTCTCCAATTGCCTCTCTTTTGATACATCTCATTACTTCGCTTCATTTATGTATTTAACTATATCCCCATAAATTATGTACATTTCATTATGTTGTAGTCAAGCTTGACCTTAACACCTCTGCACCTCATTTGACTTGCAATATGTAACTCCTGTTAGTAATTCCTTTCCATCTGTGTCACTTATTAAACATTAAAAGGCATAACTACATAAAAAATTTGCCTTCATTTTATAGGTTTGCCTTTTCAAACGTAATAATGAAAAGCCTGTTTTTTTACACCTGAGTATTTTGTCTACAATTTGAGTGAGCTACCACCATGTGGTGTTTCACTAGATAGTATACCAGTAAATTCGCCTGAGTCATACGCTGATGCATAAAATGTATGGATTGCCCAGTTACTAACATGAATAGGATAGATCCAGGCTGATGTTAGTCCATAAAATGATTAAGATTAAAATTCGTTCCCTCACTGCAAGATGACTTATAGTTGTTGAAGAGTGGGGAATTTGTAAACATTTAAATGGATAATTAGAGGAAAATGAAGGTAATGCACTAATGGAGGTTTCTTATATACTATATTATCCCATAAACACCAGTATACCACGTTTACAATCTAACTTCTCAAAATACCACACATATGCCTTCTTTAACTACAAAATTAGAACACACTGGACTGTAACTTTAAACTTCATTAAAACGGATACATTGCAAGATGTTAAAAGGGATATAAAATTATTTCTTTACGCTCCTTATTCCAATAAGGTGTCCTCAAAGATTAAAAATATATCAGTTAGGGCTTCCCTGGTGGCACAGTGGTTGGCAGTCCGCCTGCCGATGCAAGGGACACGGGTTCATGCCCCGGTCCGGGAGGATCCCACATGCCGCAGAGCAGCTGGGCCCGTGAGCCATGACCGCTGAGCCTGCGCGTCCGGAGCCTGTGCTCCGCAACGGGAGAGGCCCGCATACCGGAAAAAAAAAAAAAAAAAAAAAAAAAAAATATATATATATATATATATATATCAGTTATATCAATAGGTAGTCACTTTGTTTCTCATTAAAATTCAATTATTAACATTGTATAAGCTTTCCCTAAGGCATCCTTTGAGAAATTATGCGTGTCTCCTTGAAGAAACTTTTTCATAAAATTCAGACATAGAAGTAGTTAATGATTGGGTTCACATGATCTCCTGAATGGAAGTTTCATTGGAATGTAACTATCTATCTATTAATAGATAGATTTCTATTAATTCCTGATCTGGGTAGGTATTTTGCAATAGCACCATCTCCGACTTAGCTCCAGAAGATGTGTATTACTGGGTACTGATAGTTAATAGGAGAAATTCCTGCTTAACCAAGGCATCAACATGATATTGGTAGTCCCATCTGGAGAGCCCTGCACATTCAATGATATTCAGAGATTCCTGAGGTTCCATGGTTATTGTCAACCCCTCTCATGCTCCATTTTTCTGTCCCATGCTCCTCAGTAACTGTATCAGAAAAGATAAGTGAAATTTCAGGCCTTTCGTCAATTCCTAGTCTTGTATCCACCACATCCCTTTCACTTCTGCCCCAATAATGGCTTTCCCTGATCCTTGGTTTTAAACCATCAAAACAGATTTTTCCAAACAATGGGAAAGGCTCTTTTCCATAGTATGATCCAGGCATCAGCTTCATAAGTCTCTGCGTGTGCTTTTTGCAGGTAATTAGCTCTGGTTAAGGTAAATTAACCCATATGGTATTGAGTGTTATTTACAATTATGATTAACTGAAACATCAGGTGCTATTTTGGGTAGTCCTTAGGACACTCAATATTACATTTGGACTACCATATCCTGGAGCAGCAAATGTAGAGCCAGGCATGTAATTCTTGCCAGAGAATTTAGTCTACTTTCTTTAAGAAATTCAATAATTCAGGTTCATAACATATACATTAAGAGCTAACTCAAAGAGTAGATAGCTTATCCCAGATCTAATTTTAGAATAACAGAGGCTGACCCAGTCTACAAAATTCTCCAATCTGAGAACTTTATGACTATATAACCATATCTAGAATTAAATATGATGATCTAAGACCAGTAGTAAGAAGAGTCCTCTGTGATACAACTGAGCAAGATCCATAGCCATTCAGAGATAACCCCATGATAGGGAGAGAGCAGAGAGTTGTTCTACTGACTAGCACGCTGGAAGTAATGCCACCCTGGCAGGACACTAGGCTGTGTTCCAAGTTTTAAACATAGTTTACATTGACTATTAATAGCCCTATATCAGACCTGAGTTTCAACTTTCTGAAGAGAATGGACATTGACTAGTTCACTGTTATATACACAATTTTAGACCACTGTTTAGACCAGATATTAATGATATTTATTGGCTGATAGTATACAAACCTGTGATATACACTCCCAGGGCAAAGACTTCCCAGTAGACTGAAATACTGCTACATTTAATCATGACCCCAAACACCCCAGAACCAACCAGTATATATTTCATTAGAATATCTTCTTACAGCTCTACCATACTCTTAGTAAACAAATGTTTTCAGTGAAGTGATGGAATTACTCTGTCATCAAATTCTCATTTGCTCCTGTAAAGATGTTCTTCTTTTTAAAAGAATGTTCCTCTCTGCCAAGCCAAGCACTTAAAACACAACCAGTATTCTCAATTTGTATTTGATTTAGAAGATAACACTGAGAACTTTTCATATCTAAATATACCACTGGACACCCACAGATCAATGGCCAAAAGGAATGTTGCATCTAAATACCAGAATATGTGAATAACTAAGAACTCTTACAGTTTACTTTTATAAACTCTACCTGATGTAATGTTTGTCCGTGTGTACCTCATTTCCTATGCCTTCCATAGTTAATACAGCTACTCCATCTACTCGATCAAGGCTAAATTTGAATTAAAAGTGGGAAAAAGCTCACTGAAACCCCCCGTCCAGAATGCCTTATTTCTCAAACTTGGAATTATTCTTCAATGTGTTTCCAAAACTTTCAGCCCTCAGTCAGTCCCTCAAGAGGAGAATCAGAACAAATACTATGGCAGTGTACAATGACCTCACCCTCCATCCATAAAACCAGTGTTCAATCTCCATAATTATGGATAAGGAGCTTGAGAGCATCCATAAAGTGCTTTAAGATTCATATTGACATGATAGTCACTTCTGGTGCTTTGTTCACGGGGAAAGAACTAAACCTGGAGAAAGTTCCCACTTCAAAACATTCCAGTACACATGAAGTTCTCAGGCCTGAGGAGGTTAAAGAAGTTTGGTGTTATCCACATCTTTCCTGGCTATTTTATCATAGTTGACAAGCCCAAGCATTAAAGTTCATGGACTTTTTTTTTTTTTTTTTTTTTTTTTTTTGCGGTACGCGGGCCTCTCACTGTTGTGGCCTCTCCCGTTGCGGAGCACAGGCTCCGGACACGCAGGCTCAGCGGCCATGGCTCATGGGCCCAGCCGCTCCACGGCATGTGGGATCCTCCCGGACCGGGGCACGAACCCATGTCCCCTGCATCGGCAGGCGGACTCTCAACCACTGCGCCACCAGGGAAGCCCTCCAGCTTCACTCTTGATATCATGTACTTTCTTAATGCCAATAGCACCTGTACTTCTGGGTAGGACATATCTTCTACACTGGCTTCTTTTATACATAATGAGCTTACCTCATTCAACTTACCTTACTTCCTATTCTCACCAGGGAACAGAGAATGAAATAATTATAGGTAAGATGTCAAAGCCACTGGGAGGTCAGTAGGAATTTTCAACTGTGTGTTGACTTCTTTCATTATACAGAAACCTAAAAATCATAATCTGAACACATTTTAAATTTTGCTGGAAAAAGGAATATCATCTTAAGGATCTTCCTTTACTCACAGTTGCTATCTGTCTTCCATCCAGTATATTCCTCCATTCTCTCCACTGCTCCCTCTCTACTGCTGCCCTGTGTAAAGCACACAGCATTTTCTCCAGAGCTAAGTGACTCTTAGCTTTCCTCAGAGGCCTTCACTTTTGAACGAGTTCTCAGGGTACCCGCTGTCTTTCCTCTGATATGTCAAGCAAATTGTAAGTTTGCTGAGTCCTGTCAGTTTATTATCAAATTATAGGATTATAAAGCCAAACATGATCATGATTCATTAGCATGCTTAGATTTTAAATTCTAAACATTAAAAAAGCCTGTAAAAAAAATTGGGAAAACATGTACTTATAGAAATACTGTTACTATTCAAATGTAAAAGATGTTTTCAGAAAAAAATATTTTCATAAGACAAATATTTCATTTTAATTATACTAAGACAAATTATGTTAATTATCATTGTGTTATTAAACATTAAGCTAATGATAAGATAAAGTAAAATATTATTGTATTTATATATTCTCATAAATACAGTAACCTATTTAAATTACCACCGAATACAGATGTTTGCTCATATGTATTAACTTTTCAATGTTGCTAATGTACTGTATTCCCAAAAATGGTACCATACTTTCCAATAATGACTATTTCTTATAACTCATTAGTTACTATTCCCATAAATTACTCCCAAATGGTCTTTAAGAAGATTGGATGTGATAATAAATAAAGCTCACAATAATAATTCCAGATGGAACCTTTTTTTCCAGTATTATTATACTTCTAATTGACAATTTATTTTTCATATAATTTCTGTTTAAATTTATACTGAGAAGAAAATTATAAGTCAATATCCCGTTGATGACCTAAATAAAATTATTTTATTTAAAACTTGCATGTACTTTATTTTTGACATTATGAGAAAAAATAAATAACACCTCCCTTGATTTATAAATTCTATTTAATATACACATTACTATTTTATGAATCTTTTACCCCCACTTATACAATATTATAAAAGTGATTTTTTAATGTATCTCCACATTACCAGTAACCTTTAATACTAGAAAAGAAGAAATTAGTGGGCTTTAAAAGATATTTTACCGAAGGCTAGCATAATTTAAAGTATAGAATCCGTTTTTTATTTTTTATCGTTTCTGAGAAGTAAACTTTAGGAGGGCAAAACAATTTTTAACAAGTGAAAAAGCTATTTATACAAAATTAAGAGGGAAAAAAATCTGCTGAGATATTTTATTTGTTCTTCAGTTTGTAAAGTGTCATTATCATTAAGCTTGATAGACTTGAAGCAAGTAATACTTTTAAAGGGCATATTTCAATGCTTCCTAAACATATAAATGAATTTCTGGAAGGGATTACTTGTTCTACAAATAAAGGACTTTCATATGTGAGATACAGAGTAACTTACCTAAATATTCCCCTTTATTCCTTTACAGATAGAAATGGTTAATTTTCTAAGCTTCATTGATGAAAAGTCATTAATTCTAGCCATCATAATATATTTATTTGCTTAATGACATGTAAGATAAAATTTCACCATCACTTTCCTTGTCCTTGAAAGAATGCCTGGTCTCTTTAAAGCAGTATTTCAAAAGTAATTAGTCTGCTTTTTGGCAAGACACACATGCATTTATTCTGAATAAAAGTTTCAAATGAGATTTTTATAAATGAGTTATTTAGAATTCTTCTTGTACTTTCTATATCCTGGCAACCTTGATGACATTCAAGACTAAGTCTCCAGCCATAGTTATAAACAAAGACAGGGCCCATGTTATTTTTAGTATTTTTAACATTAAATCTGTTATTGTATCTTAGTGTGTGACTGTGAACCTTTCCATATTATCTAACTTGAACTTAATATTTAGTAATTAAAATCAATCATTATTCATTTAACTTTTTATGCATACCGGTATACATAGACTGATAATCAATATAAAATAGTACTTAAGGCCATTTCTGAGTTCCCCAAAAGGCTCAGCATTAAATACATTGGATTGTGTTATACAGGAATCATGTTATTGAGTCTTAAAAAATTAAATGTCTTAATGGAATTTGGTAAATATAGTGTAGTCCCTTAAATCAGTTATTAAAAAAAATACTTGTAAAGGATGCTTAGGAACTAGTAGAAATTATTATTATTCACCAATTGTTTACGTTTTACCCCAATCATATCTATCAATCTGCATGTCTGTCTATCTATCATCTATCTATCTGTCTAAACATGTATATCATGAACATATATACTCACCATCAAATTATTTAGAAAAGTTTATATTCTTTGCAATATATATTCTACACATTTATATTTTCAAATATTGATAAAATTGATAAAACTTTAATTAGACTGACAAAGAAAAAAAAGAAAAGACAAAAACCACCAATATCAGAAGTTAAAGAGGTATAGCACCACAGACCCTACAGATAATGAAAACTAGGGGAATAACATGAAGAACTTAGACACATAAATACAAAAACTTAGACAAAATAAAGCATTTCTTTGAAAGTCCCAAGGTATGAAAATTCACACATGAAGAAATATGTAAACTGAGTAGTAATAATTAAAGAAATTTTAAATAAAATTATTTATTTATTTATTTATTTGTTGCTGTGCACAGGCTTTCTCTAGTTGCAGCAAGCGGGGGCTACTATTTGTTGAGGTTCACAGACTTCTCATCGCAGTGGCTTCTCTTGTTGCGGAGCACTGGCTCTAGGCACGCGGGCTTCAGTAGTTGTGGCTTCCAGGCTCTAGAGCACAGGCTCAGTAGTTGTGGAGCACAGGCTTAGTTGCTCCACAGCATGTGGGATCTTTCCGGACCAGGGCTTGAACCCCTGTCCCCTGCGTTGGCAGTTGGATTCTTAACCACTGCACCACCAGGGAAGTCCTAAGAAATTTTAATTTGTAGTTCAAAACCTTCTAAAAAAGATGGTTTGTATTCCCAAATAGTTTTACTGGAAAATTTCATAAAATATTTTAAGTAAGATATGACACCAAGACTACACAATCTCTTCCAGATAATAGGAGAGAATACCTTACAATTCATTTTATGAGGTTGGAATTATCTTGCTGTCAAAACCCCGCAAAGATAGCACAAGAAAAGAGAATTACAGGCAAATACTCTTTGTGAACATAGATTCAAATAATTTTCAGCCTAATACTAGTGTACATCAAATTCAGAAACATGTAAAAGGAATAACACCACAACCAAGTGCAATTTATCCTGGAAATACAAGATTGGTTAAATATTTGAAAATTATTCAATGTAATCAATTATACTTGCAGACTAACAACAACAACAAAAAAACCCATAGGATCATATCAACTGATACAAGGAAAGCATTTGCCAAAATTCAACATCCATTTCTAAAAACAAAAAACTCAGCACAGTAGAAACAAAAAGAAACTTCCTTATACCATTTGCAAAGACATGGGTGAAACTTGAGGGCATTATAGAGGAAGACAAATCAGACAGAGGAAGACAAATACTGTAGTATCCCACTAAGGCATTATAGAGGAAGATAAATCAGACAGAGGAAGACAAATACTGTAGTATCTCACTAATATGTGGAATCTAAAAAAGCTGAACTCATAGTAATGGAGTAGATTGGTGAATTCCAGGGGCTGGGGTGAGGGCTGGTGATGAGGAGATTTTGGTCAAAGGGTACAAACTTCAGTTATAAGAGAAATAAGTTCTGGGGATCTAATATATAGCATGGAGTAATAAAACAATTGCATACCCTGTGATTGTGAGAGTAGTTATATGAAGCTATGCATGTGTTAAAGCTCATAAAATTTCATGTCAAAAACAAACAAACAAAAATTCTAATGTATGTTAATTTAAAAAATACAAACACATTCAGAGATACTGTTACCTGTCTTTCATGGTTATGTACTCACTCTAACTCAGTAATATTTTTTTAGTAAATAAGAGGTCTCTCTATGCTTTCCCTTACCTCATTTATTTTTCTAAATATCTTTAGCCAAAAATATTAATAACAAGGTTCATCATGACTTTTTTATTTAAGCAAGTTTCTAGTTTCTCTTTTCATTCATAGATATTGTGTTACAAAAATTGTAAAAGCTATCACCATCAAGATGAACTATGTGACAATATTCCTACAGGAGTGACAAATTCCGTCAGTCATTTTGGCGGGAAACAAAGTTCTCATTCCCATCTCATGATCCAAGTACCATGAGTAGTACCAGGAAGTTCTCCGTTCTCTTCATAATGTGGATACTATCCAAAATTTAAAAGCCTGACTCTCCTACAGATACTAAGTCAGCATGTGTCAGAGATTTACTTAATTCATTAATGAAGGAAATAGCAATTCGGTAAGGCAGGTCCAAAGTGAATTGGAGAGAGAACAAATATTTATTATAGCAAAAAGGATGCTTCAGTTAGATTGCTGAGTTAGATACAAAACTGAGTAATGTCCTATAGGTCATTAGAAATGTAATTTCGCTGATATAATTTGAATATCTGTCAAATAAAGTTCATTTGCAAAGCTATGAGGCAAGAATCATTTCATTTCTATAGAACAATAATAATTTGCATCACTGTTGGTTTTCTACAAATTAACACCTTTCCTTCAAAGATGTAAAATATACTAATGAATAGTAATTGGGAAGTCGATGGAGAGTGCATGCACCTAGATGCCTGAAGTGTCACTGTAGGACCTTGAGAGAATACACAGTGATCCTTTTGCCTATTTCCAAGTTTTAGATGTATTTTCTTAATAATTTGATATTTATAAGTTAAGGAATGAAGGGGTTCATTGTGATTGCAGTTCTATTTTTAAATGACACTGTTAATTAGGAATATGCAATGCATTTGCCACAAGTATGAATCTGCTGCATAGCTCCTGAGGTAGAAAAATGTCACTTTCCTTGGTTTTCTTAATCATATTAATTGTGGAACAGCCTCTGGCTGCCAGGTAGTTGGGAAAGTCAGTCTTTATCATTCTAACCATCACTTATGCTTGTCTTGTCATCATTCTATCATGGGCTACCTCTCCGATTGTTCCTTGTTTGTGCTCACATGGTCTACTCAAAGACCTTCTCTTCAATTTCTCTATTCCATGCCACAGTTTCTTTGCCAAGTTTTCTTAATGTCTAGTATCTGAAGTCTAGCATGCTAGGATCCCTTTTAGTCACCACCATGTAAGAAGTGCTACAATTGACTAGGGCTTCAATTCCCATGATTGGGGCAACTGGCAGCAGTGTTTATTCTTTTAAGCCTCTGGAGAATACCATCCCCATAGGGCTTTTCCCCATAGAACCACCATCATTGATTCATTTCCCTCTTGCTTATCTGGGACATCTCCAGCTCCATTTCTTGATAGGACAAAACAAAAACAAAAATGCATTCTAAGCAAAGACCTTTGAGGATGTTTTCTTCGTAACACACTGGTTAATCCCAGAATATATGTGTGTATTTGGGGGACATAGGAAGGGTTGGTAATAGCATCAAATGCAGGTACATCGTGAAGAGAAAGAAGTTTAAGCTTAAGAACTCCACTTTTGCAAAGGCCCTTTCAGATCCCTGGGAAGACCCTAGCAATTTGTCCACCTGGAACTCATATTTTGGTAAAATTTACAAAAAGGGAAGGAATTTAACCACAACTGGTTAAATGAGCATCTCTTTCTTTTGTGACTTCTAGGCAGGTTCTCCTCAAATGTGGGGAGCTGTGGAAGTTGGGGGGTATGTAAAGACAGGCATCGGAATAGGGCAGAGTATTCTGGAGATCTGGTAAAGGGGAGTTAAGTTTGGCAGAGTAGGGTATATTTATGTGGTTTACAGCACATCTGTATATAGTTACATTATTGCTAACCTGGTTTCACGGGCCAGACAGTAGGAGAATTGAGAAGCTGAAACTTTTCTAATTATCAATAATAAAAAAAATTAAATTTTGACCAACCTTCCTGAGGAATGAGTAAATTACTTTTATCCTCTCGATAGATAATGATATCACAAAATCACTTTTATAAGAAAAAGATCATCAAAGAGTAAACAACCAAAAGGTAAAGGGACAAAATGTATTATAGAGATGGATAAGGCAATAAATTATTCATTTTTCCCCTGGATTTTGTGATTTTATTTCAGTTCTTTAAAATTTGTAATTTGTGGTACTTTTTCTTATTCTAATTTTCATTTTCACATTTCATTTTGAATTCATAATTTTGTATTCCTTTCCTTAAAGAGGGCTCTCAAAATTAACCTTCAAGCTCCACAAAACATGAATCAAGTCCTTAATAACCTAGATCTTCAAAGCCTCTGCTCTTTTTAGTGTTGAGTCAGGAGAATGTTTGGTGTCCAGAAATTGCCTTTTTATTCTTTTGAGTCTTTTATAGCACTAAGATTTTTATATAATAATAATAAGTATAATAATAAAAACATAATATAAGCAATACAATTTAAATGGATTACCATGTCCCACATTTTGTTTTATATTGCCATTAACTGGCTGTTCATGAGATATTCAGCCTGTTTTAAAAATAGTATGATATCCTAGATATTATCAATCACACTAGAGATTTCTAGATTTTCTTTTATTTTTAAAGAATAGAGAAAAAAAATCTACCTGTAGTTAGTATATATAAGCTAAAAATATGTATGTAAATTTTGCTTCCATCTGTCCTTGGAAAAACATCCACCGACAACCAACAAAAAATAATTTCAAATGTGCCAGGTTGTGACTTAGAATTCCACCAAACAAGTCTGTAGGATTACTTCCCTAATGTCTACTGCTCCCCAAAAGCAAAAAAAAAAAAAAAAAAAAAAAGTGGCAAAGATGTGTGTTGGCCCATACAGGAATAATGGTAACCAACCACATATCTGTGGCTCTATTTCTGTTCTGTAAATAAGCTCATTTGTACCTTTTTTTTTTTTTAGATTCTACATATAAGTGATATCATATGTTATTTGTCTTTCTCTGTCTGACTTTACCCAATATGACAATCGCTATGCCCATCCATGTTGCTGCAAGTGGCATTATTTCATTTTTTAATGGCTGAGTTCTGTTCCATTGTATGTATGTACAACATCTTCTTTATCCATTCATCTGTTGATGGACATTTAGGTTGCTTCCATGTCCTGGCTATCGTAAATAGTTCTGTATGAACATTGGGGTAGATGTATCTTTGCAAATTATGGTTTTCTCCGGATATATGCCCAGGAGTGGGATTGCCAGGTCATATGGTAACTCTATTTTTAGTTTTGTAAAGAACCTCCATACTGTTGTCCATAGTGGCTGCATCAATTTACATTTCCACCAACAGTGTACTGGGGGGGTTCCCTTTTCTCCACACCCCATCCAGAATTTATTATTTGTAGAATTTTTTAACATCTTTGTCGGAGTATAATTACTTTACAGTGTTGTGTTAGTATAAAAAAGTGAATCAACTATATGTATACATATATCCCCATATCCCCTTCATCTTGCCTCTCCCTCCCACACTCCCTATCCCACCCCTCTATGTGGTCACAAAGCACCGAGCTGATCTCCCCGTGCCATACAACTGCTTCCCACTAGCTATCTATTTTACATTTCGTAGTGTACATATGTCAGTGCTACTCTCTCACTTCGTCCCAGCTTACCCTTCCCTCTCCCCATGTCCTCAGTCCATTCTCTATGTCTGTGTCTTTATTCCTGTCCTGACCCTAGGTTCATCAGAACCATTTTTAATTTTTTTTTAGACTCCATATATATGTGTTAGCATACGGTATTTTGTTTTTCTCTTTCTGACTTACTTCACTCTGTATGACAGTCTCTAGATCCATCCACCTCACTACAAATAACTCAGTTTCATTCCTTTTTATGGCTGAGTAAAATTCCATTGTATATATGTGCCACATCTTCTTTATCCATTCATCTGTCAATGGATACTTAGGGTGCTTGCATATCCTGGCTATTGTAAATAGTGCTGCAGTGAACATTGTGGTACATGACTCTTTTTTTTAAAAAAATTATTTATTTATTTATTTATTTTTGGCTGTGTTGGGTCTTTGTTTCTGTGCGAGGGCTTTCTCTAGTTGCGGCAAGCAGGGGCCACTCTTCATCCCGGTGCACAGGCCTCTCACTATCGTGGCCTCTCTTGTTGTGGAGCACAGGCTCCAGACACGCAGGCTCAGTAGTTGTGGCTCACGGGCCTAGTTGCTCCACGGCATGTGAGATCTTCCCAGACCAGGGCTCGAACCCGTGTCCCCTGCATTGGCAGGCAGATTCTCAACCACTGTGCCACCAGGGAAGCCCACATGACTCTTTTTGAATTATG
>NC_041219.1:25014885-25023370 GCF_002837175.3 Physeter macrocephalus
ATTATGTCCCATTTGTTTATTTTTGTTTTTATTTCCATTACTCTAGGAGGTGGGTCAAAAAAGATCTTTCCGTGATTTATGTCAAAGAGTGTTCTTCCTATGTTTTCCTCTAAGAGTTTCAGTGTCTGGCCTTACATTTAGGCCTTTAATCCATTTTGAGTTTATTTTTGTGTATGGTGTTAGGGAGTGTTCTAATTTCATTCTTTTACATGTAGCTGTGCAGTTTTCCCAGCACCACTTATTGAAAAGACTGTCTTTTCTCCATTGTATATTCTTGCCTCCTTTATAAAAGATAAGGTGACTATATGTGTGTGGCTTTACCTCTGGACTTTCTATCCTGTTCCATTGATCTATATTTCTGTTTTTGTGCCAGTACCATACTGTCTTGACTACTGTAGGCTTGTAGTATAGTCTGAAGTCAGGGAGAATGATTCCTCTTGCTCCGTTTTTCTTTCTTAAGATTGCTCTGGCTATTCGGGTTCTTTTGTGTCTCCTTACAAATCGTGAAATTTTTTGTTCTAGTTCTGTGAAAAATGCCATTGGCAGTTTAATAGGGATTGCGTTGAAACTGTAGATTGCTTTGGGTAGTATAGTCATTTTCACAATGTTGATTCTACCAATCCAGGAACATGGTGTATCTCTCCATCTGTTTCCATCGTCTTTAATTTCTTTCAACAGTGTCTTATAGTTTTCTGCATACAGTTCTTTTGTCTCCTTAGGTAGGTTTAATCCTAGGTATTTTATTTTTTTTGCTGTAATGGTTAATGGGAGTGTTTCCTTAATTTCTCTTTCAGATTTTTCATCATCAGTGTATAGGAATGCAAGAGATTTCTGTGCATTAATTTTCTATCCTGCTACTTTACCAAATTCATTGATTAGTTCTAGTAGTTTTCTGGTCATCTTTAGGATTCTCTATATATAGTATCATGTCATATGCAAACAGTGACATCTTTACTTCTTCTTTTCTGATTTGAATTCCTTTTATTTCTTTTTTTTCTCTGATTGCTGTGGCTAAAACTTCCAAAACTATGTGGAATAATAGTGATGAGAGTGGGCATCATTGTCTTGTTCCTGATTTTACAGGAAATGGTTTGTTTTTTGCCATTGAGAACAAAGTTGGCTTTGGGTTTGTCATACATGGCTGTTATTATTTTGAGGTAAGTTCCCTCTATGCCTACTTTCTGGAGAGTTTTTTTCATAAATGGGTGTTGAATTTTGTCAAAAGATTTTCTGCGTCTATTGAGCTTATCATAGGGTTTTTATCCTTCAGTTTGTTAATATGGTTTATCACACTGATTGATTTGCGTATATTGAAGAATCCTTACATTCCGGGATAAACCCTACTTGATCATGTTGTATGATCCTTTTAATGTGCTGTTGGATTCTGTTTACTAGTATTTTGCTGAGGATTTTTGCATCTATATTCATCAGTGATATTGGTCTGTAGTTTTCTTTTTTTGTGACATCTTTGTCTGGTTTTGGTATCAGGGTGATGGTGGCCTCGTAGAATGAGTTTGGGAGTGTTCCTCCCTCTGCTATATTTTGCAAGAGTTTGAGAAGGATAGGTGTTAGTTCTTCTCTAAATGTTTGATAGAATTCGCCTGTGAAGCCATCTGGTCCTGGGCTTTTGTTTGTTGAAGGATTTTTAATCACAGTGTCAATTTCAGTGCTTGTGATTGATCTGCTTATATTTTTTATTTCTTCCCGGTTCAGTCATGGAAAGTTGTGCTTTTCTAAGAATTAGTCCATTTTTCCAGGTTGTCCATTTTATTGGCATATAGTTGCTTGTAGTAATCCCTCATAATTCTTTGTACTTCTGCAGGGTCAGTTGTTACTTCTTTTTCAATTCCCACTCTGTTGATTTGAGTCTTCTCCTTTTTTTTCTTGATGAGTCTGGCTAGTAGTTTATCAATTTTCTTTATCTTCTCAAAGAACCAGCTTTTAGTTTTATTGATCTTTGCTGTTGTTTCCTTCATTTCTTTTTCATTTATTTCTTATCTGATCTTTATGATTTCTTTCCTTCTGCTAACTTTGTGAGGTTTTCTCTAAATTGCTTTAGGTGTAAGGTTAGGATTTTTATTTGAGATTTTTCTTGTTTCTGGAAATAGGATTGTACTGCTACCAACTTCCCTCTTAAAACTGCTTTTGCTGCATCCCATAGGTTTTGGGTCGTCATGTTATCATTCTCATTTGTTTCTAGGTATTTTTTGATTTCCTCTTTGATTTCTTCAGTGATCTTTTGGTTATTTAGTAGTGTATTGGTTAGCCTCCATGTGTTTGTATTTTTTACAGTTTTTTTCCTGTAATTGATATCTAGTTTCATAGCATTGTGGTCGGAAAAGATGCTTGTTACAATTTCAATTTTCTTAAATTTAGTAAGGCTTGATTTGTGACCCAAGATATGATCTATCCTGGAGAATGATCCATGAGCACTTGAGAAGAAAGTGTATTTAGTTGTTTTTGAATGGAATGTCCTATAAATATCATTTAAGTCCATCTTGTTTAACATGTCATTTAAAGCTTCTGTTTCTTTATTTATTTTCATTTTGGATGAGCTGTCCATTGGTGAAAGTGGAGTGTTAAAGTCCCCTACTATTATTGTGTTGCTTTTGATTTCCCCTTTTATGGCTGTTAGCATTTGTGTTATGTATTGAGGTGCTCCTATGTTGGGTGCATAAATATTTACAATTGTTATATCTTCTTTATCTTCTTCTTGGATTGATCCCTTGATCATTATGTATTGTCCTTTTTGTCTCTTGTAATAGTCTTTATTTTAAAGTCTATTTTGTCTGATATGAGAATTGCTACTCCAGCTTTCTTTTGATTTCCATTTGCATGGAATATCTTTTTCCATCCCCTCACTTTCAGTCTGTATGTGTCCCTAGGTCTGAAGTGGGTCTGTTGTAGACAGCATATATATGGGTCTTGTTTTTGTATCCATTCATCCAATCTATGTCTTTGGTTGGAGCATTTAATTCACTTGCATTTAAGGTAATTATCAATATGTATGTTCCTATTACCATTTTCTTAATTGTTTTGGGTTTCTTTTTGTAGGTCTTTTCCTTCTCTTGTGTTTCCTGCCTAGGGAAGTTCCTTTAACATTTGTTGTAAATCTAGTTTGGTGGTGCTGAATACTCTTAAGTTTTGCTTGTCTGTAAAGGTTTTAATTTCTCCGTCAAATCTGAATGAGATCCTTGCTGGGTAGAGTAATCTTGGTTGTAGGTTTTTCCCTTTCATCACTTTAAATATGTCCTGCCACTCCCTTCTGGCTTACAGAGTTTCTGCTGAAAGATCAGCTGTTAAACTTATGGGGATTCCCTTGTATTTTTTTTGTTGCTTTTCCCTTGCTGCTTTCAATATTTTTTCTTTGTATTTAATTTTTGTAATTTGATTAATATGTGTCTTGGTGTGTTTCTCCTTGGATTTATCCTGTATGCAACTCTCTGCAATTCCTGGACTTGACTGACTATTTTCTTTCCCATATTAGGGAAGTTTTCAACTATAATCTCTTCAGTTTATCATTGTTTGGTTGCTCTTTAGTTCTTTTAGGTCCTTTTTAAACCTATCTTGTATATTCCCCATTCTGTTTCCAAGATTTTGGATCATCTTTACTATCATTACTCTGAATTCTTTTCAGGTAGACTGCCTATTTCCTCTTCATATGTTTGGTCTGGTGGGTTTTTACCTTGCTCCTTCATCTGCTTTGTGTTTCTCTGTCTTCTCATTTTGCTTCACTTACTGTGTTTGGGGTCCCCTTTTTGCAGTCTGCAGGTTCATAGTTCCCGATGTTTTTCGTGTCTGCCCCCAGTGGGTAAGGTTGGTTCAGTGGCTTGTGTAGGCTTCCTGGTGGCGGGGCCTGGTGCCTGTGTTTTGGTGGATGACGCTGGATGTTGTCTTTCTGGTGGGCAGGACTGAATCCAGTGGTGTGTTTTGGGCTGCCTGTGAACTTATTATGATTTTAGGTACCCTCTCTGCTAATGCGTCAGCTTGTGTTCCTTTCTTGCTAGTTGTTTGGCATGGGGTGTCCAGCTCTGGAGCTTGCTGACCATTGTGTGTAGCTGGGTCTTAGCGCTGAGATGGAGATCTCTGGGAGAGCTGTCACCGATTGATATTAATTGGGCCCAGGAAATCTCTGGTGGTCCAATGTCCTGAACTCAGCTCTTCCACCTAAGATGCTCAGGCTTGACACCTTGCTGGAGCACTAAGACCCTGTCAGCCACATGGCTCAGAAAGGGAGGGAAAAAAAGAAAGAAAAAAAGATTAAAAAATAATTAAAATTAAAAATTTTTTAAAGAATTATTAAAATACAAAAGTAAAAAAGTAATTTAAAAAAAGAAGGGAGCAACCCAACCAATAAACAAATCCATCAGTGATAACAAGTGCTAAAAACTATACTAAGGTAAACATAAGTCAGGAACAAGTCATTCGCAGACAGCTAACACCAAGTCTACAGTTTTTCCCAAAGTCCACCACCTCAATTTTAGGTTGATTCATTGTCTATTCAGGTATTCCACAAATGCAGCGTACCTCAAGTTGACTGTAGGGATTTAATCAGTTGCTCCTGAGGCTGCATGGAGAAATTTCCCTTTCTCTTCTTTGTTCGCACAGCTCTAGGGTTTCAGCTTTGGATTTGGCCCCCTCTCTGCGTGTAGGTTGCCCTCAGGCTTCTGTTCCCACCCAGACAGTACAGGGTTAAAGCAGTGCCTGATTAGGTGGCTCTGGATCACTCATGCCAGGGGAGGCAGGGGTATGGTAGTTATAATTGGAATGTGGGGCAGGCTTGTGGTGCCAGAGGTCCACGTGATGTTGCAACAGGCTGAGGTGCACTGTGTGTTCTCCTGGGGAAGTTGCCTCTGGATCACGGGACCCTGCCAGTGGTGGGCTGCACAGGCTCTGGAGATGGGTGTGGAGAGTGACCTCTGCTTCCACACAGGATTCTTGGTGGCTGCAGCAGCAGCATTAGCATTAGCATTTCATGCCCATCTCTGCTGTCCAAGCTGATAGCTGCAACTCACCCCCATATCTGGAGCTCGTTTAGGCTGTACTCTGCCTTCTGTGGGCAGACAGGGAAGGAATCCCTTCTCTTCACGCACCCCAAAACAATGGTCTCTTGCCTCTTACGCAGGTCCAGACTTTCTCCCGGACTCCCTCCCAGCTAGCTGTGGTGCGCTAGCCCCCTTCAGGCTGTGTTCATGCAGCCAACCCCAGTCCTCTCCCTGGGATCTGACCTCCCAAGCCCGAGCCTCAGCTCCCAGCCCTCACCCACCCCGGCAGGTGAGCAGACAAGCCTCTCAGTCTTGTGATTGCTGGTCGGCACCAATCCTTTGTTCAGTAATCTCTCCGCCTTGCCCTCTGCATCCCTGTTGCTGCGCTTTCCTCCGTGGCTCTGAATCTTCCCCCACCCTGCCCACTCCCCATATCTGCCAATGAAGGGGCTTGCTAGTGCGTGGAAACTTTTCCTCCTTTGCAGCTCCCTCCCAGAAGTGCAGGTCCCATCCCTATTCTTTTGTCTCTCTTTTTTCTTTTTTCTTTTGCCCTACCCAGGTGCGTGGGGATTTTCTTGCCTTTGGGGAACTCTGAGGTCTTCTGCCAGCATTTGGTAGGTATTCTGTAGGAGTTGTTCCACATGTAGATGTATTTTTAATGTGCTTGTGGGGAGGAAGGTGATCTCCATGTATTACTCCTGCCCGTCTTGAAGATCCCAATTTGTAGATTTTTTTATGATGTTCATTCTAATTAGTGTGAGATGATACCTCATTGTAGTTTTGATTTGCATTTATCTAATAATTAGTGATGTTGAGCATCTTTTCATGTGCCTGTGGCCATCTGTATGTCTTCTGTGGAGATGTGTCTATTTAGATCTTCTGCCCAATTTTTTGTTTGGGTTGTTTGTTTTTCTGATATTGAGCTGCATGAGCTTGCATTTACCATCACATCAAAAAGAATACAATATCTAGGATTAAACCTACCTAAGGAGACAAAAGACCTGTACTGAGAAAACTATAAAACACTGATGAAAGAAATAAAAGATGACACTAACAGATGGGGAGATATACCATGTTCTTGGATTGGAAGAATCTATATTGTCAAAATGATTATACTACCCAAAGTAATCTAGAGATTTAATGCAATTCCTATCAAATTACGAATAGAATTTTTCACAGAATTAGAACAAAAAATTTTACATTTTGTGTGGAAATACAATAGACCCTAAATAGCCAAAGTAATTCTTGAGAAAGGAAAACAGAGCTAGAGGAATCAGGCTCCCTGACTTAAGACTAAACTACAAAGCTATAGTCATCAAAACAGTATGGTACTGGTACAAAAAACAGAAAGATAGATCAATGGAACAAGACAGAGAGTCCAGAGATAAACCAAAGCACCTATTGTCACTTAATCTATGACAAAGGAGGCAAGAATGTACAGTGGAGAAAAGACTGTCTCTTTAATAAGTGGTTCTGGGAAAACTGGACAGCTACATGTAAAAGAATGAAATTAGAAAATTCTCTAACACCATACACAAAAATAAACTTAAAATGGATTAAAGACCTAAATTTAAGACCATATACTATAAAACTCTTAAAGGAAAACATAAGCAGAACTCTCTCTGACATAAATCTCAGCAAGATCTTTTTTGATTCACCTCCTACAGTAATGAAAATAAAAACAAAATTAACAAATGGGAGCTAATTAAATTTAAAGGCTTTTGTGCAGCACAGGAAACCATAGACAAAACAAAAAGATAACCCACAGAATGGGAGAAAATATTTGCAAATGAAGTGTCAAACTTTTCACAGTACAGAATAAAAATAACTCTAAAAATATAGGGTTTTATAATATATTAAAATTGTGGCATATACATCACTTTCCAGTAAGATAGATAGCTCTAGAGATAGAGATAAACATAGTGCATCTAAATTAATGTGTTCTACAATTATTATTTTAAAATTTTAATGTCTTTAATAATGAAAACATAAGGCATGAAACCATAAAGTTAATGAGTCCCTTTCCCCATATTTTCCTTCATATATTTGTACTTCTTCCCCAGCACAAGCATCTTTAGTCCTCACCTTGTCTCTCATGGACCTCCTTTAAGCCAGTGTAGCTCCCATGGCCAAGTCCCTTGCTCTAGATATTTCTTGACTCACTCTTTACATCAAATCATATTTATTGTGTGATTTACTCTCTCCCAGCACTTGATCCCAGCTTGGTGATAGGTAGTAAGTAAAAAACAAACAAACAAAAGCAAACAATGATTGCATGTTTGTGTCTACTACTTAACACTGTTATACTGTTTTTTGTTTTTTAACTACCAGTTTAATCTTTGCCAGAACACCTGCAATTTTATCAACTGCAATTTCATCATGTAATCAATACATACTCGTTAATGATTGCCTAGTACCCTAGGTTTATTTATGTTCCCCAACTGGCATTGAACATTTTCCCATCTCATCTTAGAATTGGTGGCTCCTGACCCGTTATCACATCTTGGGAATAATATTTACTTAAGGTGTTTGATCTACCTATTAAAGATTATTTTATTACATTGAATATTTCATTTTCCTTTTCTATTGTGTTCTACACTGTAGTCCAGGTTGGGTCTACTTCTAGTGCTCTAAGAAACACCAATCCAATTAATCCCCAATGTGTACTTTAGGAAGTAATATTTTGGTGTGAAATGGAATCAAATGGGAAGATTTCTATTTTCTCCTTTTAAAATCAGGTTTATTAAGGTATATTATACATATGATAAAGGTCATCCTTTTAAATTGTACAGTTGGATGAATTTTGACAATTGTACATAGTTGTGCAACTACTACCAAAATCAAAATATATAATATCCAATGGCTCTGAAAAGTTTCCATGGGTCCCTTTGCAGTTAATCTTCTCTCCCCCCTTTAGCCTCTGGCAATCATTAATCTGTTTTTATCCCTATACTTTCATCTTTTCTCAAACATCATATACATGGAATCATAGTATATAAAATTTTGTGTTTGACTTCTTTCACTTAGCATAATGCTTTTAACATTCATCCATTTTGTTGAATATCTCAGTATTCATTCCTTTCCATTGTTGAGTGGTACACCACTGTATGGATGTGCCACAGTTTATCCATTCACTAGTTGATGGAATTTGGTGTCTCTTCTTGTGTTTGGCTATTATAAAAACAAACTTGATGTGAACATTAGCATAGTTACTTGTGTGAATATATAATTTATCTTGGATAAATACCTCAGTTGGGTTTATTTTAAGTGTATTTATAAAGTTAAAAGACACCGTCAAACTGCTCTCCAAAGTGGCTATATCATTTTACATTTCCTCCATCAATGTGTGTTTTAGTTGCTCCACATCCTTACCAATACTGGTATTATCAGTTTGTTTGCCTGTTTGTTTGTTTCAGCCTTTCTAGTGTTTATACAGGAGTACCTTTGTGCAGTTTTTTTTTTTTTTTTTTTTTTTTTTTTTTTTTTTTGTGGTATGCGGG